>NC_091751.1:25757413-26019913 GCF_043380555.1 Nothobranchius furzeri | reverse complement strand
CTCACAGGCAAACTGGTAAATCTGGGGATCAAACCCTATTCCATCCCAGACTGATGGTCATAATCTTGTGGCTGCTAAAGCGATAAAGAAATGAATCTAAACAGAAAAGGTTGTTTAGGCAGGCTGGCGTTCAGCACGGCACCAGGTTTAACCTCAGACACTCGTGATTAAATCTGACTGCAAACATTTTCTCTTCTCACCATCTCCTCCCAGCGCTCATGTCCACCGGCTCATCCATGATGTTCTCCTTCCCGTTTTTACTCTGCCCCATATGGCCGCTGTGTCCTCCGAGCCGTAGACTTCCATTCAGCTTCTCCTCATAAGGAGAGCCCATTAGGCTCTGGTGATGGATGGTGCTGGCCCCCGGGCCCTTGCCTTCTCCCAGAGGCCCTGGAACCTCGAGGGCTGCTAAGTCAGCGAGGTCCTTGCGTTTGAGCAGGGCCAGCATCTTCAGCCGCTCCATGGCCTCATGACCCTCCATCTTCAAACGTTTGGACAGCGCCTCCTCCCGCTCGCTGGGCTGCTCTAAACCTCGCTTTAACAAGTTGAGCCTCAGCGCGTCGTCGGACATCCGCTCCATCCTGAAGGAAAAAGGAAGTACAAACACACAGACATCAGTTCCTGTTAGCAGGAAACATGCAGATGCACCCATCTCAGTCTCAGGTGAAGATCCAGGTGTTTGAACATTTTGAACGATGCTCAAGCAAACAGCAGACTGTTGCCTCCGGCCAGAAATAGGTGCTTTTAGGTGAAAATATTACCTCCTGTTGTAAAAAGTCAAGTTCAGCAAATATTAAACTTTAACCCCGGCTTTCAAATGGATGTGTATGAGGTGTGCAACACCAGTTTAACCTGCAAGCTCCCTTTCCATTGATATGGTAGCAAAGGCGTTCCACACAGAAGGACCTGAGGACCATGCGTGATGTCAGCAGTTCACATGGTAACAAGCAAGGAGAGAAACGGCAGCATGCATCCAAGCAGGTCTGTGGTCAACTTTCTCTTCTGTTAACCTTATAACTACGGAGGTTTCACAGGAAATTACATACTTTTCTACACCGCTTTTGTGATCCACTTCCTGTGAACTGCAGAGGTTGACGTGCTCTGAAGGCGTAGCGCATAACAGACACTTGGACCCAATCCCAATACTCGCACTTGCACCCTTCATTTGCGGGTTCCCGACCAGGGGTGCAAGTGGGAAGGGTGTCCCGATTCTCAAGTACAGAAGATGACCACGCCCCCATTGCACCCTTTATCTGCACATCACCCAAGTCCGCAGCGATGCGGACCTCGGGCAAGGGTATTACCCACAAGCCATTGCTGCAGGAGAAAAGTCTCAAGTTCCTTTTCTGAAAATATGTATTTTCTAATGAAATTAGTTCATTTTAGGACAATTGGTTGATGCTCTAAAACTTTTAGACAAAGCAACAATAAATGTATATTTATTTCATATAACTGTTTGGCTGTTTGTTTAAAAGTTGTTAATAAAGGTTTTTGAAAAAAGTATCACAGCAACCAGCATCCTGGCATGCACTGCAATCGATAAGGCAATGTCTCAATTCTGCAATTATTTGCACACTTGTGTACTACACACTTCAACCCTACAGCACACTTTCTTCAAGTGCACTTGGCTGAAGTCCGCAGGGCGCAGTGCGAGGATTGAGATTGGGCCTTGAAGTGTCGCGCTACCATAGGCGTCATTTTAACCGGGGACGCCGGGGACATGTCCCCGGCAAAATTCGTGATTGGCAGCTGTGTCCCCCCCACTTTCAAAAAAGCCTGCTGATGAGGATTTTTGTTTTACCAGCTCAGATCTTATACCAGGGGTCGGTAACCTGTTCCCATCAAAGAGCCATTATTACCCATTTCCCACAGTAAAGAAAACACCGCAGCAGCCGCAGCGTTGCGGGCGGGGCCTACTCTCAGACTGCAGAGCGCTGCTCACAACAGGTGACAGCAGCCGGGGGCATCGCACCCGTGGAGGACAACACCCACACTTTTCCAGCTGTTTTGCTCACCTCCACACCAGTCTGGTTTATTTACGTCGCACTCACTCTGTTTGCCTCGTCTCCTTCTTCACCTCCCAGCCGATGTCGGGTTTCCAGGAGAGCAGGAGAGGGAGGGACGGAAGAGCTCGACTGAATTCACAATTTTACATCTTGACATTAGCTGTACAAAGTCTGAGTTTGATAAAGTGAAGAACAACCATTTGCAGAGGTTTATAACAGGCGCGGCGCCAGGTTTTCATTTTTGGGTGGGCAACGGTAATTTTGGAGGGACCTTAATAAGCAGTGACTTAAGTGAAGCAGGCAGGTCGCGCTAGAAAATTTAGTTTAAAAAGACGTCATAAATGTGTTCCCCCGTCATTTTTATTTCTAAAATATGAAGTAAAAACTCCCAATTTAATTTTCATTCATTTGTCATTAATATTTAGTCTACACCCGTGCGTTAAGTGGACCATCTTCCAGTAAACGCAAAGCATCCAGCCCATCTCTCCAAATGCGTAAAATGTGCATCAGCCGCTAGTTAGGCGTGCCGCGCGCACCGTCAGCTGATCAGCCCAGACAAGAGCAGAGCAAATAGAGAAAGAATAGAGGATGATTGTGTCTGGATGTGGATGGAGATTACATTTTACAGCAGCCTGATCATCATTTAAATACGTAAACCATCACCTGTCTTCTAGTCCACGCTATCAGCATTATTTTAATTGGTGTGTGTGTGTGTGTGTGTGTGTGTGTGTGTGTGTGTGTGTGTGTGTGTGTGTGTGTGTGTGTGTGTGTGTGTGTGTGTGTTTTCCACTTCAAACACTGGTCTAACCAACCAGACCAGCGTGTCCAGTAACATATTAATGATTAACCCCAGAGCCACGCGCACAGCACTGTACTGACTGTAAATGAGGGGGAAACTATTTAATCGGATCCTTTTCTTTTCAACATGGTTTAATGTAAAGTTTCATTCAGTACAAACTTTAGTTACACCCATCTAACGAGACAGAGCCTCGATTTGTATTCTGAACAGTTTAAACATGTTTAAACGGAGACATGCGTGACGCGTCTAAAATTCGCACCTGCTCCGCTATTATGGAAATTAAACTAACAAGATGAATAACATAATTATTTTAGGCACAGACAACATCCCCCACACTTTTGAAAAGCTTGCAACGCGCCTGGTCACTCGTGTACGTCTTAATTATCTTTCATTAGACGATAATCAATAAAACGATTTATATAAAATGGATCCAGAAGTTGTAGCCCGTCTCTGCCTTCAATTTTTGGTATTTTTCACCCTGTTGATGGTTTTACTGAGCAGGTGCCACTTTTGTCCTACGTTTCTTTTTAAAACATGTTTAGACTGTTCAGAATACAAATCCAGGCTCTGTCACGTTAGATTGGTGTAATTAAACTTTGTAGGTGGGGAAGGTCGGAAAGCAGCTCAGAAGCGCCTATATGATTACGCACAAGCGTGACGCGTCAACCCGGTCTCACAGTAAGACCGGGTTGGAACTGTTCAGGTTTACGCAGACAATCTTTACATATAGAATTGGCTTACAGATGTAAAATTAATGCAGTAAAATATAACGCATTTTATTTAAATATCCATTCATTATTTCACAAGCACAGAGAGCCGCATCAGATGGATGGAGGAGCCGCATGCGGCTCCAGAGCCGCGGGTTGCCGACCCCTGTGCTAGCCTACTTTATTGTCCCCAGCAATTTTTAAACCCCACTCAAGTGTATGGTTATTGTCCCCAGCAATTCTGAAAACAAACTGACGCCCTTGGTCGCTACGCTTTTGGGACGCTTCCTAAACGTGAGACTTCACATCCAGCGGAAACCCGCCCATCCAGTATGATAGCGGCTAACTGCTGCGCACTACGCTCCGTGGATATGATACGCGACGCTTACATCTCTGATGGAGCGGTCTGGTTCCTCTCTGATGAGAGACGCTAACATGGACATAAGCTGTTCAATAATAAATGAACCAATCTAACTCTAGTCAGCAGGATCAAAACATGACACTTCCTGCATTAAAGGACTGTTTCGCCCTCCATTTAAGTGATGTTTCATCAGTTATACCAGGGGTCGGCAACCTGTTCCCATCAAAGAGCCATTATTACCCGTTTCCCACAGTAAAGAAAACACTGGGAGCCACAGCAGCCGCGGCGTTGTGGGCGGGGCCTACCCTCAGACAGCAGAGCGCTGCTCACAACAGGTAACAGCAGCCAGTACCGGTCGCTCGTGTACGTCAAAGTTATCTTTCATAAGACGATAATCAATAAAACGATTTATATAAAATGAATCCAGAAGTTGTAGCCCGTCTCTGCCTACAATATTTAGATATTTTTCACCCGGTTGGTGGTTTTACTGAGCAGGTGCCACTTTTGTCATATGTTTCTTTTTAAAACATGTTTAGACTGTTCAGAATACAAATCCAGGCTCTGTCACGTTTGATTGTTGTAATTAAACTTTGTAGGTGGGGAAGGTCAGAAAAGGATCCGATCAATTTGTTTTTCCCTCATTTACAGTGACGGAGATAACGGTGCAGTGCGCCTGGCTCTGGTGTTAATCAAGTTTAATTTTATCAATTTTCACAAGAAAACAGAACAGTTAAAAGCAGGGCTTGTGTTGACCGGACCGTTCCCGTATTTGACCGTTTATTTTGACGGAGAAAGAACAGAAAGAATTACCCTGACGCATGCAGACGAACTGACATTTTATTCTACGCACATCGCAGATGTAGCTAAAAGATTCCTATCTGAACATCTGAGCTGGACACTGCTCAGCGCAGCTCACTGTCAGCGCGTACTACATAAGGTCCACAGCGAGCTGAAGATGTGGAGAGGGGCTTGGAGCACGTCGCAGAACCAGAGCGCATGCAGGAAGATTCCTCCGACTGAAGCGAGACTTGTCACTTAGAAAATGTTCCGTAATTATGAAACTTTGGCTGAATAGCGCTTGTTCCTGTCTCCAATGTGGCGACACATCCAGGAGCCGTCTGAGGAGTCCCAGAATCTCACTTCCTTGTCAGCTCAGAAAGCGCCTATGATTACGCACAAGCGTGACGCGTCAACCCGGTCTCACAGTAAGACCGGGTTGGAGCTGTTCAGGTTTACGCAGACAATCTTTACATTTAGAATTAGCTTACAGATGTAAAATTAATGCAGTAAAATATAAAGCATTTTATTTAAATATCCATTCATTATTTTACAAGCACAGAGAGCCGCATCAGATGGATGGAAGAGCCGCATGCGGCTCCAGAGCCGCGGGTTGCTGACCCCTGAGTTATACACAGGAAGGACCCTACCTTCAAGTGACATCATGCAAAGTGGGAGGATTTTCTAGATGTTAAGTCGTCTGACCGAAGCAATCCTCGTGACTAGCCAAATGAGGAGTGAGTTAGTAGATCTTTTCTGATTTTTAAAACAACTCTTTTTTTAGAACTACGGCTTTGCACCAAACTGCTTGTTGAGTTTGAGTTACTACATTACTGTACCTCTGCTGCATCATTCCTTCAGAATGAAGACCTGTAGAACAAGATGCATGATCCAGAAACAGGAGATCACCTTAGTTCAAAGCTTCATCACAACCTCTGAAGCCTGTTCTTTAAAGCACACAGAGAACTAAAAGCTCTGCCTCCGGTTTTACTTTTAAAACTCTAGGAACCAAACCGGCAGTCTGAAAGCGCTGATGGGAACATCTGGGGGGGGAGAGATCTCCAATAGAAGAAGGAGCTCAATGTTTCAGATCCTAGGAAGTTAGAAGTCAGGTTCAGGGGGAAATGGATTTGTTCTGTAAGAGCTCAGTGCAGCGTTTAACAGAAAATCACTTCTGTGTGGCCCTCCATTGACTTACACTCATTTTAGTGACTCAACTATGCCCAACCAATAGCCTAACCCTGACCTTAACTAAGGCTTACGTCACACCATACCTCTAAAACCAAGTGGTTAGCTTATCAAAAAAGTGAAGACCACAAGCATGTTCTTTGAAAAATGACCTCTGTTGGTTAAAAACTCGTGATGGTCCTCAGTAGGTAGTAAGCACAAGAACACACACACACACACACACACACATCCCTGTATCTGAACTGAAAATTTGTTGCTTTTAAAATATAAAACTACGTTCAAACAAATGTCTTCAAATTCTGACGTGCAACATCGTATCACCAGGTGTTAATCTATAAGGATGATGAATGACCCACACTTGTATAGCGCCTTTCACACTCCAAAGTGCTTTACACTACAGTGTATCATTCATCCATTCACACACACATTTACACACTGACACTATGGTGGTACCTATTAGTCACAGGGACTGCACCGCTGCCAAAAAGCTTGTTATTACAGGAAATAGTCAATAAGCTGATATTTGTCTCCACCCTAAAACCCCTTTGGCTTAAATCAAATGTTTTTGTTAAATGTTCCCCTTAGATCTGGAACTTCTCAGAGATCCCTCATTACCATTACACAACTGGTTTGGCATCAGTGATCATTGCCATCTTCCTCTTTGCCTCTGTCTGACCAGTTGAAGAAGAAGAAGAAGAAGAAGAAGAAGAAGACGACGAAGGAGAAGACGACGAAGAAGAAGAAGAAGACGAAGAAGAAGACGACGAAGAAGACGCCGCCGCCGAAGAAGAAAATATCATTTCTAAAGCGCCTCTCAAGATAAATATCACGAGGCGCTTCACAAAAACAAAAAGTGTAAAAATATAAAAAAGAATTTAGAAAATGGTTAAAAATATATTTAAAATGAGCAAAAAATAGACAATTGTGATTAAAAAAAATGTTAAGAAAGAGAGAGAGTACACAGGAAAGAGGGAAATCAGTGGATCCTGAGGAAGGTGGAATAGGTGGGGAGAGCAGAATAAAGAGAGAGAGTGGTGAAGAAGGTCAAACAAAAGCCACTTTGAACAAGTGAGTCTTCAGCTGCTTTTTAAAGGAGACCACTGAGTCCACTGTAGGGCTGCAACAACAAATCGATAAGTTCGATGAAAATCGATTACTAAAAGCGTTGGCAACGAATTGCGTCATCGATTCGTTGTGTCGCACAACTCTTCCAAAAGCACCCCCCCACCCCCCTTCCCGCCCGCCGTTGCGCGCAGACCAGAGCAAGTCAGATCAGCGCGAGGGAGAGCCGGCAGATCAGCGCGAGGGAGAACCTGCAGACTTGCGCTGCTGCGAACCGGTTCCGCGTTCTTGCGCAGCGATCCAGGCAGCTGCTTCCAGCGCACGGTCCATTCTCAAAGTGGCGCAACCAAAAAACTATAATTAGCACACAATCGTTCTTGTCTGCACATGTCCTCTATTTTCTGTCTTATTTGTGCCTGAAGCGCGCTACTGCGGAGCTCATCACCTGTGCTGTGGTGATTTCACCTCACGCAGCATCGAAAACGCGCTCTGCGCTTTTCGGTCAGGAGATCCCTTTGATCTGCTCAAAAGTAACTGATGAGGTGAAAAGGTAAGAATCCAGACAACAGATTTTCTGGAGAATTATGAGGAGATGCAGGAAGATGAGAGACAGACAGGACAGGAAAATAGTTAAATAAAAACAAGAAAACAAAACAAAGTGTTGAAAAGTAAAATGTAGGTAGATTTATCTCCACTACACGTTTTTACCAGTAAAAAACAATAAGTTATACACATGTCATATTTATACATCTGATACAGTTCAGATCACCTTCAAAACTCAGTCACACACCCAGGGCCGTTTCAAGACATTTTGGGGGCCAAGGCAAAATGCCCCCCCCCCCCCCCCCATAACTGGGCTCCCCAGAAGCCTCTGTGTAATTCATGCCCTCTCCAGTAGTGTTAGTTATATGGTGTTTATAAAAGCCCCTCAGACATTACTGACATGTTCTAATATTATCAGATGAAAAACTAAATTATCAGACATGCTGTCTCATCTGCTTCTTTTAAAAACTTGCAAAAAGTAACAAAACCATTTGAAAGCCACTATTTGTGGATTCTCTGAAAGTTTCCATGGAGTGTGTGACAACTTATTTTTTCATTGATCCTATCGTCTAATCTCACAGCTGAAACAAGCATCCTTAATAATCTGTGCACAGGAAGCTTACCGATGCTGTAGTAAAACAAAAGGTATAATAATTTATTATTAATAAAACCTTGTTGCAGCACTAAAGCAGAAAAATGAGATTTTGCATTAAATATGCAAAATATTTACATATGAATTGTTTTAGAGCCCTTTAATTGGCAGAATCTGATATTAATTTAGTTCTTACAAAAAATGGGTCCCAACATGGTTTGTGTGGCGTTGCCATAGTGTGATGTCATAGGCACAGATCCCCTGTCCTCTTGTTTGGAAATGGAAATATGATCACCCTACATTAAACAAACTGTCCACCCGGGCTTTTGCGCTGCACAGAGACGCTTCGCTGCCTATGACTGAACGTCAGTTGAGAGTCAGTCTCATGCAGACTGACCAATGAAGAGAGGGCCTCAAGTTAAGACCCTCTCCTCATTGGTCAGTCCACACGAGGTGGGTCAAAGGTTACTCTGGGCGGGTTACGTGTTGTCAGGCATTCAAGTATTGAGTATATTTACTGCATATTACAGTAAAATATTCTGTATGTGACCACATTATGGTGATCCTTGGGTCGTGATGATGGAGCCCTTGAATATTGTTGCCCAGGGTACAACAAAGTGTTAATCTGGCCCTGGTTCCGCCGTCACATTCCCGCAGAAACTGGTTGATCACACCGGGGCCAGACTACTAGCATGTGGTTTTACAACCACAATGTCCTCAGAAGCAAAAACGCTTTTAAAAGGGAGGGAGGAGTCCTAACTGTTGCTGCAGGCGTGTTGTGTGAGAGTGCAGTTATATACTGGTTAATATATTTTTGGGTTCAGTTGCTTTCATGTGGCCTAATGTGAGTCTATTTGGGATCATTGGAATGATCAGCAGCATTTCTTGATGTGACTTTATGGCAGTTGCCCAGGGCATCATCGCAAGGAGGATGGCATTCATTTACTTTTGTTTTATTTGGTATTTTTTCAGTCATTTTTGGAAGTAGTGATCAATTTTGATTAATTCACAGCCTATGTTTAATTACATTTAAAATAAATGTCAACAGATGAGATCAAACAAAACAGATGAGAATTGCCCTTAAGCTGTTTAACTTGGACCAAGCATTTTAGGTCACAGATAGATGTAGCTTAGGGTATCTGTCTATACACCTTATAAGACAATTTAGGTGATGGCATGTTGTTTTTCTGCTATTGAACTGTTTTCTAATAATGTTGTGTTAAATAAAGTGAAGGAAGGAGAGAAATAACGTTTCCCTAGCAGTTTTTAAAAATTTCCCCATTTAATCCGATTAATCGATTAATCGTGTCGAGACCCCATCCGATTAATCGATTATCCAAATAATCGTTTGTTGCAGCCCTAGTCCACTGATCTCAGGCTCAGGGGGAGAGAGTTCCAGAGTCTGGGGGCCACAGCAGCAAATGATCTGTCACCTTTGTTCATTCTATGTTCATCTCTGTACCTCCACCACGATCGCTCCACGGCTCCTCAGCTCACCGCTACAACACACACACACAACGTACACATACGACCACGTAGCCACAGGTAAACCCACAATGTGATGTGGATCAAACTCTGCTGAGCGTTGGTGCTGACGGACTTGGCTCTATGGATCTCCAGGTTGGTTTGTCACTTCTGTGAGGGTTTAGTTCGGCTTGTATCAGCAGAGTCTTACCAGCTCATCACCAACCGTGTTTATTGCAAAGAGAGAAAGGAAATACACTAACTGTAATAAATAAAACATCCTTCTGCTAACAAGTAGAGCCAGTGCAGAACATTTAGTTAGGTCTAGGAAAGTTCACACATTGCTTTTTCTGTCATCTTCATATCAACACAAATAAATGAGACCAGACAGAATTCCAGTGTTCAACAGCATTGCCAGGGTGGGCCTATACCTCCCCTCTGGGAGGAGACCTAAAGGAAGACCCAGGACATGATGGCATGATGGATGGATCCATAGATTAGTTTAACAGTTTTCTTCTTTCTTTATAAATAAACTTTTTTTTAATTAAACAGTTTGTCACAAAATCTAAACAATCACCCATTAAAAAAAATGTGTCGTATTAGTAAAATGTTCCCCATCACAGGTAATTAAATAGCATCACATAAAAATAATCAGAATATCATTCTATGATTGTAGTGGTTGTATTTTTATGAGTTCAATAATCAGCCTCTGAGTCATTCCCTTCATATTAGTGATTTCAGCAGCTTTTCCCTCTGATGAAGGGAAAAAGCAGCAGTGGAGTCTCCACCTTTAATCAAATGCAGAGCTTCATTGTGATTGGTTCTGATTAGCCAATCACAGCCAGCCTCGTGCTGTGCATCCGTAACACCCCCACCCATGCTGGATCTCCTTCATATTAACTGCCATTACGCAAAATATAAACTACTGGAGTCATCTCACACACACACACACACACACACACACACACACACACACACACGCACACACACACACACACACACACACACACACAGAGTAAGAGAGAGAGAGAGACAGAGAAAGAGAGAGACACACACACACACACACACACACAAAGAGAGACACATACACACACAAAGGCAAACATGCATGTGCGCACACAGAGATCAGGAGAGAGAAAGCACACACACACAGCGTAAAAGGGAGTAACACACACTGCGATGAGCTGTCGATCAGATGGCTGCTACTAAAATGTCGTCCTGAGTAACAAGCTCGTCCTTCCTGTGCCGCTGACATAAGCCCTCCCCTCTCAGTGGGTTGGTTGGTTTACTGAGGTAACGGAGGACAACATCTTTATCAGGTCTGATGCAACTCCCCTTCCTCATGCCCATCTTCAGTCTCCCAACACCTCCTCCTCCATTTACACAGAACCAGAAACGGCTTTTAACTAAAACAGCTGTCATAAACAGCGGCTACAATTATTACTATTAATCCATACCAACATAGACGGCTGAAATAAAGGTGTATTTAAAAGTGTTACTCGTGTTTCTGACCGATGTCAGTTTACTCAGATGACTCAGGAATGTACAACCAATTTTACATTTTCTGTTGATACCAGATTACTAAACTAGTCACCAAATTTAACCTCAAACATAATTTAAAGACATCCTTATAGATCAGAAATAAGCAGTTTCTAGACTTTAACAGCAAAAAATGCCTACAGCTGCCCCTTTCATCAAAATGTATTATACCATAATATAACTGGGCTGAATGTCAGAAATGATTCCAGATGTTTTCATATTTTGTCCATTATGTAACGAGGGGTAGGGATGTTCTAATCAATCGGCCTCCGATCGTTTTTAGCTGATTTCCATGAAAACCGTGATTGGCAAATTCCGATCAATGCCTTTCAGCTCATACTGTCGCTCATACATTGCAGCCTGCAAAGTACTAACCCCTTACTTTGCATGTTGCAGGTGCACAGCCCAAAATGTAAACAAACATGTCTGCCGTGTGTTGTAAGTAAAGTTATCCCACAACAACAAAATACCACATGGGGCAAACTTGTAAAAATGCTTAAAGGTACAATATGTAGGAATGAAGTAAGAAAGACATCCTGTGGTCGGATTTGTTCACTGCATCCCTCTTTTCTAAACAAGTCACTTTCCCACGACCATTCCGTGAGTTTCATGCCTGCTGCCAGTTACAGATTAGCACCAGAAGATTCTAGATGACAAACAAAGATGGGTCGTAGACAGTGAGTTCATAGGTAAATAAATACATTGTCATATCTGGTGTAAGCACTTTTTGATGTTTTAGGTAGGGAGCACTTACAACACTTATTACAATAGTATGTATTCATCATCAGAAGAAATGTGGTTGTTCTTGCTTTTATAGTTCTGAAAGACTCATTAAGTGCGTTTCCATTTTCAGGAATCTACCTTATAAGGGGTAAGGTACTCAGAATGGCCCCGTAAAGTAGCTGAGTGGTTACCTGGTTTGGGTAACTCATGCTAATTGGTTATAACTCAGTAGGAAATTAACATCAGCAGACATCCAAAACAACCAGCAGTAGTTAAATGAGAAGACTTGGTGGTGAAGCAGAATGGAAGCAAATGAAAATAAGCACCAATCGCGCCTAAAATTAAACTCCCGGCCAGATGTTGGTAAAAGAAAAAGTAGCTTGAGATATTTGTGGAGCCAACTATTTGCTGTGAATTCACTGTTAGCATTGTTAGCTAAGTGTTAGCCTCTAGCCTGCTTAATCCGATATTAGAGTAAAACAAAAAGATCCTGTGGCTTCTTAGAGGTAAAAGAAGTAACTTATGGGTCACTCCTGTTTACTGGCTTCGGTTCTTTAAACTACTCTGGAATCTTTTGCCTGCCAGAGTTGAATTAAAAATGTCGGCGCTGCGACGTTAGCTCGCAGGAGACACGGCAGCCACACACTTAGTGATGGTAAACAGCAGCTATGGCAGTCCTTCCTTTATTTTGAAAGAAGAAAAACTGACAACCCCCCAGCTGAGAAGGAAATCTGTTTCAGAGTAACCTTCCTTCCAACATGATTGAGGCACTAAACTGTTTGGAATCTATTTCATTGTAGAAATCTTACTTTATTCTTACAAACGGTACCTTTAAAAAAGGTGCTTTTTCACGTCCAAAACAACCTTGTGGAATGTACGTCACACACCACAACGCCGAGTTTGTCCAACATGACGACTGAAGCAGAGTTCGCTGCGGCTCTTTCCTCTGGTCTAAATGACTTGGACACAACAAGTAGAAGCGCTAAAAGCCTTTCTTCTAAAGAAAGCTACTGCTCACAGGACATTTTCTCTGTTTCAGACCATCCTTTATAACCCTTAGACATGGTTGTGGGTTCAAATCCCAGCAGATCAGCAGGTCCTGAACAAACTAACCCTATCCTAATGTCACATATACTTGATATTGGATGTGAAAGGCGCTATATAAATAAACTTTTACTTACTTACTTACTTACTTACTATAAATAAATATCGTTATAATGGAATGCAGGGACCCAAAATGTTGAAACAGAAAAGCTGCAAATTGGGGGAAAATCTAACTGATTTCCCTGCAAATGTTCTTTATCATAAGAAAAATTGTCATTGGCCATTTTCTCCCTGACCCAACAGGTAAGCCTGAGACTTTACTTTCTTCTGAGACTTTGTCAGAAGCAGGGGACTTGATAGACATCAGTGTCTAATGTTCTCATTCAGTGAATCCAAATGGAAATTTGCTGATTTCCCTGTATATTTTGTGTCTCAGGTCAACCCAGCTGCTATTCTGCAGTAGCCTGGCCTGCCAGACTCGTCCTCTGTTTAATTCTGCACAGAGAAAGAGTCTGGTAAGTCTAGACAAAGAGCACCATGAGAGGCAGGACTAGCCAGCTCAAAAAATAACCTATCAGAAAAAAGACGGAAATTCCAACTGTACCGCACGACGCTGTAGTTTTCTAGTTGTAGTAAAAAAGGCATCTGGCAACGGCGAATATATATATATATATATATATATATATATATATATATATATATATATATATATATATATATAAGAAATCCTTTTGGCGCTTCTACTTGCTGTTTTAAAGACATTTGAGTCATTTAGAACAGAGGAAAGAGCCGCAGCGAACTCTGCCGCTGTCTTTGTTGTTTATGAGAAACTGAGCGTCGCTTTGTGTGACGTAAACGACGCTGTAGTGTTTTAGCTGTAGTAAAAACGGAGTCTGACAATAGCGCACACATCTTTCTTTAGAAGAAAGGCTTTTAGCGCTTCTACTTGTTGTGTCCAAGTCATTTAGACCAGAGGAAAGAGCCGCAGCGAACTCTGCTTCAGTCGTCATGTTCGACAAACTCGGCGTTGTGGTGTGTGACGTACGCTACTCAGCGCTGATTGGCTCGGTTAGAATTCTCACGGGGTGGGGTCATTTGAATAGGAGAGTTACCAGACTCTCTCTGTGCAGAATTAAACAGAGGAGGAGTCCGGCAGGCCAGGCTAATTCTGCAGACCTCGGATGGAACCAGATGTTACTGGAGCTGCAGCTATTTTACTAGAACCAGTCTGACCAGCCTTGTCTGACCTCAACAACACATTAACATTCATACAGCTACTGCTCACTGGACATTTTCTCTGTTTCAGACCATCCTCTATAACCCTTAGACATGGTTGTGGGTTCAAATCCCAGCAGATCAGCAGGTCCTGAACAAACTAACCCTATCCTAATGTCACTTTCAAAGTCTCTTTTCTTCTCATTTCTGAAGCTCAGTTTGATCTTCAGCAAGTCATCTTTACTAAGTCTACGTGAATAAATGCACTGAACTACAGTCATCTGATTGGTCGAGGACTTGTTTGTTAACCAACAAAGCCAATGGAACTAACACCAGCTGTTTAATAGCATTTGGTGATGGTATGTTTTCATGTTTTTAGCTTGGCAGCAGTAGCTCAGGAGGTATAGCGGGTTGTCCAGTAATCAGAAGTTTGCAGGTTCGATCCTGGCTCTGGCCAGAGAATGCTACTGTGTTTTCTTTGGGTGGTGGTTGGAGAGACCAGTGGTGCCAGTGTTTGGCAGGCCTTGCCTCTGTCAGTGAGCCCCAGGACAGCTATGGCTACATCATAGCTCATCCCCACCAGCGTGTCAATGTGTGTGTGAATGGGTGATTGCGTTGTGAAGCACCTTGGGGGGTTGCAGAACCCTAAAAAGGCTCAATACAAATACAAACCATTTACATTTTGGATTTTCTTATTCTGTCTTTTTGTACCGTGGATGTGAGAAACACTTCTGATCCTTTACTTGTGATACATGAGCAGTAGAAAGAGGCAATAAAACAATAGCTAAATATACTTGAAAATCACATTTCCATGATAGACGAGGAACGGGTCGAGAACAGGTCAATATAAACATTTGATATCGGGGCGGACTGGGAAGGCCTGTTCCAACAGCACTACTCAGCGTGACTCAGGAGGGTTTGATTCGGTCTGTCCGGCAGGAAAAAACAAAGGTGGTTTTCCAGGAGCACTACTCACAATTTTTACCCATGAGAAAATAACATGAGGTGATCAGTAAACAGTGTAAGGCAACCTGTACGCTCCACAGAAACACAACTCATCTAAAAAAATGGTGGTGTTGCTGGACATTTTGCTCAGGCAGTGAAACAGAAGGCTAAAAACTCCGGAACAACCAGTGACTCCGCCCCCTAACCAGTCAGCGGCCAGAATCACGATGTCGGCCGACTCAGCCTTGCCAGGTACCTAAACAGAGGTTACACATGCACCCTGTTACTTTTCCCTACAAAATAAATATTTGCCTTCTGTGACAATAACCTGTTAGCCTAAAAATCTCGACAGACGGTAAAAGAAGCAAAAGGATTTTGCTCTTCAGGTTGGGCTAGCCACACTTCATTGTAGTCTTAGCAGGCACCTGAGCAGTTGTGTGTCTTTATAATTACAGCACTTTATCGGTTTGGTGGGTGGAATTAACACCAGAACTGCGACAGAGCAAAATAACAAATATGGAGGCGGCTCATTTGAAACAACTTGGATGCCAACTTTAGACTATTTAAACCCAGGATTTTCTTTGAATCAAGAGCAGAAATATACTAGTGATGGTTCTCAGTCATCCAGGTCATGGAACTGGAATATGGGAGAATCAAGATTACAAACTGTAGCTGTTTGTTGTTGCTTAACAAGCTGAAACTACTTATGAATACCCCTCCTCCCTACCCCCCGAGAGGTTGCCGAAACCATTTTACAGCTAGAATTGACAAAGCTCCTCGGATCAGAAGTCAAACGTCTTCAAGAAACCAAAGAAGTCCAGTTGTCTTCATTTGAACCCTTTTGGAAGAAGAGATAAAGATACTTAAGTCCTTTATTTAGAAAAAGGATGCATTTGCATCTTTTTCGACAGCGTATGGCAGACTGCCCCTTTGACTGACATCTGTAGTGGTGAGTATGTCATTGTTCGTTGTCCAGTAGTGTGTGGAGACAGTTTGAAAGACAACCGTGGATTCCGCCCTGCGACTGAGATCTGTCTTTAGGCCGTGGCCAGACGATATATTCACATATATAGGACGGCTTACCAGACAAGGAAGATATTTCATTTGAACAGATTCAGTAGTAAATTGAATTTCCTTCTAAATGTATCGATTAAACAAGTGAACCACACCTTTAATAACACTCTTTGCCATTAGGTTGGTAGAGGAGGATGCTCCACTTAGTTAAAGCTACAATAAAGATGTGCAGTAAACAACAAAGCTGATGGGAAATTATTGTGGTGACGAGGCAGCAAGGAGCCTGACCAGATCTGCATCAGACTTGTTTCAGATACTAATGAGGTCAATCAGAAGGAGCCCATAGCAACAGTAACTGAATGTGTGCAGCTCTCAGGAGTCGAAGGTTGTGGGATCTGGAGTCAGAGCCAATGGGAGTTAAGACGAACAGATCGCTGCAGGTTTACTGGTAGCTGATTGGTGTGCTGAGGCTTCAGAAGTGTGTGACAGTTAACACACAACCACCTGCCAGGAAGCCCACAGGCACGCGCACGTGCACACACCTTTGACTGAATGCACACTAGCTGTTTTTTATTAAGTAAGACAACAGCTCATTGTAAGTGTTACTATGACAACCAGTCTTCTATTTTAAGCCCCAGCTCTAATCAATCCCTGCTCTACTGTTAGCCTGGGGGTGGGGTTTGTCAGAGTGTAGGGCATCATTTTTTGAGGGGACAAAATGGAGAAAAGATGCTTAAAGATCTCATTCACTTTTTTCAACAAATCTGCTGTGGCCTACTGCAAATTAATGCTGGTTTTCTGTGGAAAAAAAGCCCTGGCGCTCCTGTTTCAGGAAGTAGATTCTAGTTGGAGGAGTGGGGGAAGGAAAAAAGCAGGATTTGGAGTCTAGACTCTGATTGGCTATCATGACTCTTCTGCTGACGTGACTCCTTCTTTCTTGGGTGAAAATGTAACATTGATGCTTTATCTCCTCAAATAACAAAAGCCTGAAGGAGTTCTGCCATGTGGCGGAGTTGCTAAAGCTAACGGTTAGCTTCTACTAGCCAAGTCGTGCTCTACTCTCTCCTGGACACTAAATCAACAACAGCCTTCCCTGTTGGGAGTATGATGGGAGATCCCATGAATGCAAATCATTTCCTGTGACTTAGATCTGTGTGGCTTTTTGTGACCTGAGCGTTTCCCAGTCTATTTTCTTTGGTTAATGCAGGAAATAGGGGTAGAAAGGTATTTTCACGTTTAGCCTGCACGTGAAACTCAAGAGTGACTGATCATATTTTAAAAATAACCAGTGTTAAACATTGCTCAGGTATTTAAGACCTGACACACACCAAAGTGTGTGAGACATAACATGATATAAGGCTGTTGCACCGGGCCCATCAGAAGGGACCACTCTCATCCAGGTTAATCAGACATCTAGACTTGATGACTTTACACACCATGAGGACTAGGGATGGGTACCTTTGACATTTGAATCGATCCGGTACTAATTCCCGGTACCTACGAATCGATACCGGTACTTAACGGTACCAATTTTCGATAATTTTGAGTGTTTATTATTTTAATTCTCTTTTATAATTAAATACATATTTTTCTCAATTTATAACCATATTTTATAAATATCACGATAAATAACATACAACTGTTTGTATTTTAACATCGTCCTTGTAGTTTTATAAGCTGATAATTAAACTGAAGCAAACATCTTTACTGTGAACTAAATTTACTGTGTATCTTCATTCCTTTTACCGTCCTTATTCAATAGATTTTTCCTACTGGGAAGTTAGAATTTCCGAGGAGAAGGCGAACGCACCATTAGATGATAACAATGGTGGCATAGGAAGCTAACATATCAAGCTAACGTTATCTTAAACAGTTTATTTAGCTGCTGGAGCAGATTAAAACGATGATGCCTCACACTTAGATCGTTGTCGCTGGTTTCATCTTCACCCAATCACCCGTCACATTTAGTAAAGTGAAGCCAAACTTTAGAGCGCGTTCATGTTCTTCTAGTCGGAATTTCAGAGTTCCGAGGAGAATGCGAACGCACCATTAGTGAAACGGAAGCTAACAAATCAAGCTAACGTTATCTTACATTTTATTTACCTACCGGAGCAGATTAAGATGAGGATGTCTCACTTAGATCGTTGTCGCTGGTTTCATCATCACCCAGTTACCCATCACATTTAGTGAAGTGGACCCAAGCTTTAGCGTGCGTTCTTTCTCCCATGTTGCTCTGTTTACAACTGGCTCACAGCGACCGATGACTTAACGCTCTTGCGCATGCGGAGCTGTCTAGGCAAGTTCTCGTTGTGAAGGACGGGCATCGAAACGAGGCACCGTTTTAAATGAAGTGAATCGGTGCTCGGTCGGTACTGTGGAATTTGGTCGGTACCTTAAAAAGTACCGAATTCGGCACCCATCCCTAAGAAAACGCCCTCATCGATCAGCTGTTGGATTCTTTACCTGAACCCTGAATTAACACTAAGCTGAATAAAAGAGCTTCCTGAAAACATTCTTGAAAACTGCTTTTAAATGACCTATAAGGAAAATATTCTATTAGATGTGTTTACATTTTGATTCCTGGAGATCACCTCAGGACCTTGGTCTTTTGTGATTCACACCCGGGAACCATCGCGTCCATGTAATTGGTACTAGTGAGTGTCAGTGTGCCCCAGAGCAGCTGTAGCTGCAGTGTGGTTTATCACCACCAGTGTGTGAATGACTGTGTTGTAAGCACCTTGGTCATCTGCATCAAGTCAAAAGGAATAACTCCTTGTTTGTCGGAAGCTCTGTGCTGTTATTTGACTTGAAATCAGCTCACTTGGATGGTGATTCAGATTTACACTTTAAGGTCAGAGGCCATCCAGATTCACCATCATCATCATCATCATCATCATCATTCCAACATAAAATCACGTTCCAATCCTGATTCAGCAGCAACCTGACGCAAATTTGAATTTTTCTTCAACTCACTGGACCAAATGATTCTAAAACACCTGATTCATGTTTTATAACAATGTAACCTGCTTTTTTGGAGATTTTTTAATCGCTGATTAATAAAAATAAAAAAAAACAGATGTCCCTGAACACAGCATCAGCTCATCACAAAACAGATGATAGGCGGAATAAAAATGCACATTTTACACTCGTAAGAGGAGTTAAGGCAGAGGATCTGAGGAACCATGACAGTCACCATCGCCAATCGACTTGGTCCAGCTGGGTACCAGGGTGTCGCCGGCTTTTCAGTACTTGCTTCGATGTGGTTTCAAGTGTACCGAGTCGGAGAGACAATGCAAATTCAGCAACTGTCACTGATTGGCTAGTCCACAACTGAGCAGAATGTCACTACCATGTCCACTATTATTGCGTTTTTGCGTGACATACAGATCACCTCGCACTACTGTTGTGCCGGGTACAGATCACACACACCCCCACCCCCATGATGACCGCACCCATGAGAGCAGATTCTCAGTTGTAATGGAACGCCACCCGACTCGTGCAGATTGAATCACGTTGAGATATCCTGAGTAGGTACTAATGGAGTTGAGACAAATGGTGCAACAGGTTGCACACTTGGACTTGCCAGATGCAAACCTGTCAGAGTCAGGACCTGTGAAGGTTCCTCCAACACATTGGCATGGTGCAGCAGCAGACCGGTCACCACACAGGTCGGGTCACCTGATTGACATGACCACTGGTTCAGAAAATGAGACTGGTTAACTAGATTCGGGCTGCAAACCGGCTCTGATCCACTAGAACTTATTTACAACCGGCCCCTAATGGAGGCTCATCAGTGTGATGATGCTCCTTCATGTTCTACTGATCCATTCTAACTTCATACAGAACCTGGAAGCAGACTGGTTCATGGCCACTAGAATTTCTGCACTGATGTGTGGAGATCCATCTGAGAGCTGCAGCATTATCTGGAACCAGCACTCCTTTTTGGTGAACCATCTACGGAGGAGACAAGGCCTCGTCAAAAGGCTCCGCTGGTTCTATAGACCACATTTCACCCGTGCTAAATGAAACGTAAATTCTCGAGTCTCAGAGGGAGAACGACTTGAACCTTCATGTTGGACCTCTGAGTGACTAACATCTCATCCTTTGATGAGAATCTTTTGGTTCTTCTGTAAATGTTTAAATGTCAGTCTGAAGGTCCCTGAGATGATCCAGGTCCAGGTCCTACTCTCTGGAAATGTGAGGTCTAGAGCTCAGGAAGAGCTGCTGCACTGATCATTTTAGCTTTGTTCTCTGGTTTGTGTGATTAATCAGGACTGTCTGCTTGTTGAGCTGACAGTAAAGACTGATCATGGACGACGGTTCAGTCGGAGCCTCAGTCTGATGTTTCTAAAACGCTGAAGCCAAGTCGTCCCAACTGTTCAAGATTCAGCTTTTCTGTAAACCACTGCTGCTCTTTTCCATGAGGTCCCAGACTCTTGGTATTTTGGGACTTTTTCCTCGGATGCAGAATATTTTTATGCTACGTTCTGTTGTATTATTTGCTGGATGGCACAGTAGGGCATCCCAAAATAACTCTATAGCAGGGGTGGGTAACTCTGGTCCTCGAAGCCCAAAATACAGCATGTTTTTATTTTTCCTGCTACAACACACCTGATTTTAATCAGCAGCTGGTTAGCACGCTTCCGCAGAACTCGGTGAGCTGTTGAGCAGGTGAATCAAATGTTCCGGAACAGGGAAACAACTAAAACATGCAGAATAGCAGCCCTCGAGGACCGGTGTTGCCCCCCCCCCCCCTTCCCCACCTACAGGGCCGGTCATCATAAGACAGACGACTGTTCTGTCTTATGAAGAGACTTTACCGATGAGAAAATGATAAATGACCCACACTTGTATAGCACCTCTCAGAGTAAGGACTCCAAAAAGCTTTACACTACTGTGTATCATTCATCCATTCACACACACACATTCACACACTGATGTTGATGAGTTACAATGTAGCCACAGCTGCCCTGGGGCACACTGACAGAGGCGAGGCTGCCGAGCACAGGCGCCACCAATCCCTCCGACCACCACCAGCAGGCAAGGTGGTTTGAGTGTCTTGCCCAAGGACACAACAGCAGAATTCTCTGTCCGGAGCCGGGATTGAACTTGCAACCTTCCGATTACTGGGCAACCCGCTCAACCTGTTGAGCTACTGCTGCAACCCTGCTATTGGAGGACAAACACCTCAGGTACCAGAACAATACCCCAGATCTCTCCAGGTGTCCCAGTAGAGATCTGGAAGAGTGAGTTTGGTGTGGAGGACATTGACTGGCCTGAAGTTCTGACCATAACTAACGTTGTTCTAGGAGACCCTGTGAATTAAGGGTGTGAAGTCATTAATGGCTGCGTGTGTGTAAAGGCAAACCTCCCAGCACTAGTCCACTAGATCTACTTAGTTCCATCAGCATGACCTCAGGTGGGTGATTTGAAGAGAATATTGATTAGATAACTGGACTAAAATGTGGAGTCTGTGATAATGAGGGTGAACTCTGGGCTGAGTCGATTAATATCTCATTTAAGGGATTATATCTAGTTGGTTCTGTGTTTTAACTGGACCTGCCCAGACCGTCATTTATAAAATAACATTTATCAACTCCTGCTGTCAGTCAATGTCCTCCACACCAAACTCACCCTGATAGATCTTTACTGGGACACCTGGACACATTGATTAGAGGGATTGTACCAATACCTTTCATAATGAGAAAACAATCCTTGGTTCTGATCGTGTTGAGAAGAGAAGGTGGTGGCCAGTGAAAGGACAAAGTTTGAGCCGTTATAAGATGACATTCATGCCCAGAAACATCAACCAGAGGACTAGAAAGCATCAACCAGGGAACATGGACTAGGGGACATCAACCAGCGGACTAGAAGACATCGACCAGCAGACACGGACTAGAGAACATCGACCAGTGAACTAGAGGACATTGACCAGTGGACTAGAGGACATTGACCAGTGGACTAGAGGACATTGACCAGTGGACTAAAGCACATCGACCAACGAATGAGAGGAAATCAACCAGTGGACTAGAGGTCATTGACCAATGGAATAGAGGACATCGTCCAGTGGACTAGAGGTCATCGACCAATGGACTAGAGGACATCGTCCAGTGGACTGGGGGTCATTAACCAACAGACGAGAGGACATCGACCAGTGGACTAGAGGACATCGTCCAGTGGACTGGGGTCATTAACCAATGGACAAGAGGACATCGACCAGTGGACTAGAGGTCATTGACCAACAGACGAGAGGACATCGACCAGTGGACTAGAGGCCATCGACCAATGGACTAGAGGACATCGTCCAGCAGACACGGAGTAGAGGACATTGATCAATGGACACTGACTAGAGGACAATGACCAGAAGATGTAGCCAGAGATTAAATTAAAGTCAAACTGATTGGACATAGTGTAAGGAGCTAGTGGTGGGACATGTCAACTGTGATGAGGACCATCAGCATTAAAACTAGATCTAGGTTGTTCATTCGCTCTCTTTAAAGAGAGGATCTGCTAAACCAGACCTTTACACCCAAAGGACAGTCTGAGCATGTGTCTCTGGGAGAAGATGGACACTAAATACACTGTAGCGTCAAGTGCTTTGGAGTCCTCTGACTCTGAAAGGTGCCATACAAGTGCGGGTCATTTATCAGAAGGAAACATGTCTGGAGGCGACACAGCTGAGAAAAAGGAAAGTGACAGAAAGTGATCCCATCCTTCTGTGAACTTCATCCAAACTCAAAGTTTAACTAGACATTCAAACTGAAACGTCTAACGTTTTCTGAGTACAGATCCTGCAGATGTAGACCACAAGTGATCTGGGAGATGTTTAAACCACATCATATTCTGATGGAGAGAAGGGAAACTAGAAGGGAATAAAAAATAAACGGGACCTACTTTCCTTCCTATGGCATAATAACAGAGTCCAGCAGCACCAGGGTGATGGAAACCATATGAGTCCATTTGCATGACTCTGGTTCTGCTCAGTACTACACTCTAAATGAGCCCCACCATGCAGCAGAACAACAACAGCACACATTAAAAATGGATTCCTCTTTAATAGAAATCCGTTAATCCACCGGTAGGGCCCGGTCCCGATGCGATCAGCCGCCGAGCCTCCGGTTCCCGGCCCTGTTCCTGCTGTCAGGCAGCCATTTAGGCGCATATGGAGCCAGTAGTCTAATGGCTGATGCTTTTCGGATTTTTCTTCCTAATTGCTGAGGGCCATCAGCACCCCTCGGCCTCCTCCCGCCGCCGTTAAACCCGCCGCTCCTCGCGGTTCCCCCACTGTAATAACCCTGTTTTAACGGCATTCTGCCGGTGGTTTTATGTTACCGATCAGCGGGCTGTTCGGAGGAACCAATCTCTTTCTCCGGTCTGGGTTAACCCCCTGAGACTCCGGATCAAACAATGAAAAGGATCGAAGACATTCCGAAGGTTTCATCACTGTTTAATCACATCTCCGTTCTTAGTTCGATCGTTGTAAAACACCGACGGACGGTGCTGAAGCCCGGGACACTGATACGTATTTGTGTCGCGACTCCGAACCTTTAATGAACGATTCGAGGCGGCTATTCTGGTCGACAACATGTCAGCCTGCATCAATAAACAGCGGAGCGGCGGCGCTCTATTGTCTGATCGCAGATCAGCGGATCCACCGGCAGGAGAGCAACTCCGCTGCTGCTAATTAGCAGACCTGCTGCGACACGATGCCCGCAGCCGTCGCCTCCAACCCCCATTGGACCAGGACCCAGGCCCTGCGCTGATCCTCGGACTCACCTGGGCCTCCTTTCGCCTCAGTATGCACCGTCTCCGGGTTCACGGTCCGGTCCTCCTGAAGCAATGCAGCGAATTCTAACCACCAGTCCCCGGCACCGGCAGGCAACACTGAACCGTTGATTGGGCCTTGACAGTCTCTCATCCCCTCGCGGCAGCCAGACGGAGCGCTGATTGGTCAGACGGTTCCTCCGTGGAATGCAGGCAGGCAGGCGATTGGCTATTGGGTTCAACAGCGGCCCAAGACAAACAACTGATTGGTCGATAATTTCCACGGCGGAGATGGGGATAGACGTGATTGGCCAGTAAAACTGTTGTTGTCTGTGTCTGGATGCAGAGCCGCTAGCCTCCATTGGGGCTGAAGGAACAATGTGTTAATGAAGTCGGAGGCTGACTGGGCTCTGCATCGGGTCTGAACCGAACCACTGGTACCGATTCTCTCCCAGAAACCTGGATTCTTGTGTCTTTGCTGGATTGCTGCACAACAAAGGACGGAGACAGGGCGAACCATGGCAGAAGAGCGGACGGGTTTGGGAACGTCACATCTGATCTGAGACAATATGTTCTGAAACACAAAAAGGAACCTGAAACCAACAGACAAAAAAAAAAAAACGGGTCCAAATCCTCCAAACACACGCACATCACCCCACTTCTCCTCCAGCTTCACTGGCTGCCTGTTAACTAGAGTTCATGTGAAGATTCTGGTTCTGGTCTTCAGGGTCTTATGGATACGCACCATCAAACATCGGTGATCTTCTTAGTCCCTACACCCCCAGCAGGTCCCTGAAGTCCAGTGACCAAAGCCTACTGGTTGTGCAGCACCAGGCTAAAGACCAAAGGTGACAGATCATCTGCTGCTGTGGCCCCCAGACTGTGGACCTCTCTCCTCCCGAGCCTGAGATCAGTGGACTCAGTGGTCTCCTTTAATAAGCAGCTGAAAACTCACCTGTTCAGGCTTTGGTGTGACCTCCTGCTGATCCTCACTACCCTCTCTTCATGCTGCTGTTTTCACTAATTCTGTCTATCTCGAGATCCCACGGTTACATTTTCATCTTCATTTTTGTCTTCCTTTACATTTTAATATCTTTTCTTTTTTCTCACAGTTTTGTATTACACCTTTTTTTTATCATTCTTTTACTTTTGAAGTGCCTCGTGATCTTTATCAAGTAGTAATATTATGACTTTATAAAGTCATAATATTACTACATAAAACCATACTTTACCGAAGAACTTACCGTTGTTTCAGCTCCGGTTCTGAGAACATTGTGCTGGTAGATGATGGTCAATCTAGAACTTCAGAGGCGGGAATAAATCTGATGTGATGGCGTCATACGCACTAGTTAGTTCTATTTAAATTCAGCACTTTGGTTCAATAAGGAACATCACTTTGCCCTTAGTTGGGCAGTTTCAAGTTGTTTGCCACCACATTTTTGAGTTATGATCCTTAACTCAAAAAATGTACATTTAATTTTCGTAAAATATTACATTACATTGACTATTGTTAAATATACTTTTTTCAGTGTGGGCCAGAATTCAGGACAGGTCACAGTAAACAAAGTCGCGGTAATGACGCTGCAGGATTTCTGATAGAAGCCTCACTTTTACTCTCTTATACAATAATAACAAAGGGGGGGGGGGGTAAAGAGAAAGTATATGGTTATTTCCAAGAGGACAAAAATGTGTTAAACATCTAACCAGATGACATTATCCATCCTTGTGGGGAAGCAGGTGACCCAGAAGAAGCTCCACCAGGTCGGAATCCACTGTCAGTGATGTCTGAGAGGTCTAGGGGACAGACACAAAGACAGCAGGAGTGTGAAGAAAAACTCTGTCTCTAATAGTGCAAGGAGAAAACAGGAGCATCTTGGGAGGATCCTCAGCAGCAGAACTAAACTGAGCCTTGACTGGAAGTGAATGAGTCTAAAAGGAGCCTGGGAACTGAATGCTCTCCCATTTAGAACCAACCCTGCAGTTGGAGAACCTCTGCTGGGAACATGTGGAACAAGAAGCTCTCTAGAAAGAGGAGCTTGAATTTACTTTTTTTGTTCAGTTGTGGATCTTTCGAAGAGAACTCCAATCTCACCTCCTAACTCTTATCAGAACTCTGGCAGCAGCTTCTGGATCAGCAAGAAGGTTTTATCTTCAGCTTAGTGTCTGAAGTGCTGTTTTACAGCAGGCTGATGCTCATGTTTAGGTGGAAGAGTGATCATTTGAATGACTTTTGATCATAAATCCAGTCTGAAACGGTCCACCTCTGCCCAGTGGGTTTGTGGAACTGTCCTGGGGGTGGATCCAGTTTGTGATGGAGGTGTTTCTTCATTTATCACGTTAGAGATTAAAATAAGATGAAATGATCTAAAGATAAAGATCTGGGTGAAGCGCCTATAGTGATCATAAATGACAGTTAAGGATTTCCCCACCAGCAGGGGGAGCTAGTCGTCCAGAGTTCATCAGGCTTGAGACGGGGACCTGATGGATGACAGGACCCTTTCATCTAACAGAGACGGTAAACATGAATGAGTCATGGTGCAAGCACACACACACACACACACACACACACACACACACACACACACACACACACACACACACACACACACACACACACACACACACACACACCCACACACACACACACACACACACACACACACACACACACACACACACACACACACATTTATATGCCTCCATTTACTTCCAGATCTATAAAATTACACAATCTTCCATTTAAGATGAAACATTTATTAATGAAACTGGACAAACGTCTCGGCACAGGGCTGTATTTGGTTTGTTAGTTACTTGTTTTATGGATTTAGAGAACAGTTCCTTAGTTCTGTAGCTTTGGTGTTTCAGGTTCTGCTGGATTTTACAGTTTCCCCAATTTTGCTTCCAGCAGGGAATTTCCAATCACAGGTTATGTAGGGGAGACAGAGCCAGAGCTTGGATGGATGATGTTGTACACAAGCCAAATATCTGCATATTTAATAGTTTTACTGGGAGAGAAACTATTGGGCCATAATGAATGTAAAGATTTTATGAATTAGACACTTATCTGATATTTTCAGAGCTTATTAAAATGTTTTTCTTTGTATCTTAATGTAGTTTGACCTGATTGGTCCAGCTGATCAGACATAATATTCACAATTTATCTTAAATATTCCAAACTATTCCTGATGTGACACCAGAGGAAAAAAAGCAGTTAAAATCCAAATGTTTTGAGATCAGAGAGATTCTGTCAGAAGACCTTAGCAGAACTGTTTCGTCCCAACTTTATCCAACTGATTTGACTTGTATGTGTCCTAAAACACTCAGACCTGTCTGATCAGATAACTAGACCGTTGTTGTTTCTGTCACGTTGCGTGTTAGGAGGAGGTTAGGACCCAAGATGCAGATACCCCAGATGACACGAGGCAGGAACGTTTAAAAGTAAAACCCTTTTATTAAGGAGGGTGAACAAAAATAAATCCAGAGGCATGGAGCCCAAAATCCAAAAGCAGGAGAACAAAGCTCAATTAGAGCACAAACTGGGGACTAGACAGGAAGCTCACACAGAGCACCAAAGAACAATGCTGACAAACAACAATGGACCGACAAGAACAATGAGACAAGGAGGGCTTATATAGACAGGGAGGAGCAATTAGGGAAACAGGAAGCAGGTGTGTGGAGTGAGGCTGGAGGGAAGGCAGGTGACAACAATCAGCTGGATGGGGAAGAGAACCAGTGGAGGGCAGATAAACCTAACACTATATAAAACTAAACCTAAAGACTAAGGGAAGGACTCACACAAACACATACACATACTGACACACACAAACTCATACACACATACAATGAACTGGGGAACAAGAGGCTGGGGCTACAACTTAAGACACACAACAGAGATGCAGACAAAGGACACATGAGGGCGCTAAGAGAACGTAAAAAGGAGAACCTGGAGTGGGAACTGGAGGAGCTGGGGACCAAAGGGACACAGAACATGACAGTTTCTAGTGTTGTCGTTAGAAATGTTTGACCTGTCTTATAGCCTGCATCAGCACCTCTGATCAGCCTCTCAGAAACCATCATGCTGTTTTAACTGGGTGTCCAGTTCTCCTAAAGCACTCAAGATAATCCAGCCAATCACAATTTCACCCTGGGATCAGTAAATTAATCTAATCAGATCCATATCCTGATCCAAACTAGCAGCGAGAGTTCTGACCCAGGATCATCCTGAAACCTGCTTATGTTGCTCCAGCCCACTAGATTTGGATTTGGTCCCAGACTCCAGGAATTAGGACCCAGATTTTCAAGTTTGCTGATCTGAAATCAGCTTTGGATTGCTGACTCAGATTCACTCCTTGCAATGAAACAACCCTTAAAGAGGTCCTTCAGTCGTGTTTTTATTACATTTGCAGTGGTTGGAATGAAGGCTTTATCATTAATACTCTGGGGGAAAAGCTCCGGTGTGCCTGTTTCAGCACAGAGAATTCAGCCAGAGGAGAAAGTAGCTTCAGACAGCAGGATTTGGAGGCTTGTTTCCTGATATTTGGACATCTCACCTCTGACTGGCTAGCAGCAATGCAACTCTACCGCTGACTCTATCTGCTCTGCAATGTTAATGATTCATTTCTACAAATTATAATAGCCTGGAGGAGCTTCTGCTGTGTGGTGAGATTAGTGGTTAGCTTCTACTAGCCGAGACATTCTCTGCTGTTTCCTGGATGCTAAACCAACAACAGCCTTCCCTGTTGTGAGTCAAGATGGGTGAGTCCATGAATGTTAAGTGACAGTGTGATGTAGATATGCAGAGTCTGTGCCAACTAATGCAACTGCGTCAGCATCTGTAATTCAACACCAGCCAGTAAAAACTCCAGAGTTGTGGACAGTAGCCAGTAAAAGGAGCGGCCCAGAAGTTATTTCTTGGAAGCCATGGCATCCTTTTATTTTACTCTAACAATGAGTACTAGGGCTGGGTGATACGGCCTAAAATCAATGTCACAATATTTTGAAAATTTCCCCTCAATGATGATAAGTGGACAATAACTACAGGTATGTGCAAAAACAAAAGCTGCCCACTAGATGAGACGATACTCAGTTATATCTATCCATTAACCCTGATGAACCTAATCAGCTTGTCTTGAGGACATAAAAAATTGGATGGCTCTAAACTTTTTGTTTTTAAATCAAGACAAGACTGAAGTTCTCATCTTTGGACCAGAAATCCAGAAAAGGAAATTGCTTAGTCAATCACCTGACCTTAATGGCATTAAATCAATCTCCGAGAACAAAGTAAGGAACCTTGGTGTTATCTTTGATCAGGACATGTCTTTCAATTCCCAGGTTAAACAGGTTTGTAGGATTTCCTTTTTCCACCTTCGGAATATTGCTAAGATTAGAAGCAACCTTTCCAGGAGTGATGCTGAAAAACTAGTTCATGCATTTATTACATCAAGACTGGATTACTGTAATTCATTACTCTCAGGAAGTCCACAGAATGTAGTTAAAAGTCTTCAGCTTGTCCAAAATGCTGCAGCTAGAGTTATGATGAGAATTAAAAAGAGAGATCATATCTCTCCTGTCCTAGCTTCCCTACATTGGCTACCTGTTAAATTCAGAATAGATTTTAAGATCCTCCTTCTCACATATAAAGCTCTTAATAATCAAGCTCCATCATACATCAGTGATCTGATTGTTCCATACGTTCCTAACCAAGCACTTTGCTCTCAGACAGAAGGTTTACCGGTGGTTCCCAGAATATCTAAAAATAGGATGGGAGATACCATAATTTCCGGACTATAGAGCGCACCTCAATATAAGCCGCACCAACAAAAAAAAGGTTTTCTACACACATATGCTCAAATACAAGCCGCGGCACAGCAGCCACATGCAAGTCTCTGGCGCACAGCGCATGTATGGCCATAACATAAGATAATTATGTTTATTTATTTGGCAGATGCTTTTATCCAAAGCGACTTACAATTTATAGCCTATAGGGCATGTTGTGATCTGTGGGGGAAATTGGAGTACCCGGAGGAAGCCCACGCATGCATGGGGAGAACACGCAACTCCACGCAGAAAGGCTGCAGCAGAGTTTCGAACCTGCAACCTTCGTGCTGCGAGACAACTGTGCTAACAACTGCACCACCTGCGAAAGACGCTACACGGAGGTTTTTCGTTGTTGTTTTAATTCAACAAAACGAATTTTAAACACGGGTGAACGTGCCTACAAGTTTAGAAAAGAAAACAGCACTGATAGCATTCATATTTCTGGATGGTCATAAAACAAAAACAGAATTGACACGTTATTACGGTAATTCGCATGCATGTTTAGAAGAAAAGAACAGCTCTGACACAGCATTAATAAGCCCTGGATGATTAGAAAATAAAAAATCCACACAAAACATGCCTGGTTAGTAAATAAAACACACTTGCCTACCAGAAAAAGTCATTCGCTCTCATCTTCCTCTTGCGCACTAAAGCCGTTAAAGTCCTCTTCTTCACTGTCAGAGTTGAACAGCCTCAGAAGAGCTTCGTCACATACCGTTTCTGTGGTGATGTCAGTGTCGCTGTCCGTGTTGCTGTCATCATCCCCGGGTGAAGCTGACTTGAATGAGTTCTTCCCGCTTCCGTCTCCAGCGCCGAACCATGGATTCATTCATTCATGCCAAGCTTACGTGCGGTGCGGCAGCACTGTTTCCCTCCTTTACTGCCAGGTCGATGGCCTTCAACTTAAATGCAGCATCATATGAACTCATACATGTAGTTACCATGATGAGGGGGTATGGATTTGAAAAAAAACTTCATCGTGCCGGCTGCTTGCATGTGCTAAATTAAAATGAGCACTTTCTTCGATTTCCACTTTTGACTTCCACCTGTTTCACTTTCTGCTCAAGCGCCCCCTGGCAGGTGAAGGAACATCTTCAGTAAAGCCGCACCTCATTATAAGCCGCATGGTTCAAAGCTTGGGAAAAAAGTAGCGGCTTATAGTCCGGAAAATATGGTAGATCTTTTACCTATCAGGCTCCTCTCCTGTGGAACCAACTCCCAGCTTTAGTCTGTGAGGCAGACTCCTTGTCTACTTTTAAGAATAGGCTTAAAACATTTTTATTTGATAGGGCCTATGGTTAAAATCTGATGTTAGCCTAGATCTGGACAAGTGGGGGAGTAGAGGGAGGTGGAGTGTACAGTCGGTAAAGACGGCTCTCCCTTGCCCTGCCTCCAACATGCCTCCATCTAAAAGGCTATGTTATCCAGAGTTATCGCTGTAGTTATGCTGCTATAGGCTTAGACTGCTGGAGGACACACTGACCACTTTTCACACTCTACTGCTTTCTTCTACAGTCTGCTCTTTAACTGTATTATTTCCTGCAATTTCAGCTGTTAACTTTATTTTTTTCTCTAAGTGTTTTTCTCCCCAGAAGAAGCTACAGTGATGTTCTGCTGAGCTGTGGTGGCCTCATGGAGGGGGCCATTGTCTTGAACACTGTTCCTAACCATTTAATTATTCTTCCTCTCCTGATAATGACATTGTACTTTCCTTGACATTGAATGTGCCACTACTAGTTTACATTAAATTATAGATTCACTAGGATAAATACAATAAAGTATCTCTCACCAAATAGAATATTTACTAAGAAATCACAATGTACTGTAATCATAGAAACGTTACTTGGTACGTATGTTTTGTGTGTGTGTGTGTGTGTGTGTGTGTGTGTGTGTGTGTGTGTGTGTGTGTGTGTGTGTGTGTGTGTGTGTGTGTGTGTGTGTGTGTGTGTGTGTGTGCGCTCTGTCTTCTGAATCCCCAGTGAGTCGTGGAGGATGGCTGCTTATACTGAGCCAGGATCCTCTGGAGGTTTCTTCCTGTTAAAAGGGAGTTTACCTCTCCACTGTCGCTGCATGCTTGCTTAGTATGAGGATTGCTGTAATTGCAATTTGCAATTGCTGGGTTCCTTATATAGGAAACTTTTTCTGATTGGCTTAACGAACTGACCTGTATTGGAATGTTTATTATGTGAAGTGCCTTGAGATGACTCTTGTCCTGATTTGGTGCTAAATAAATAAATTTGAATTGAATTGAATTGAATAGATGGGGCTGTCACGTGTATTACGTTGAGTCACATTTTTATGTGTCTCAAGGTGGTACAGCTTCATAAAGGGACTTGAACATTGCCATCCTACACACATCTTTTCATTTTTTTTATTATCAAAATTATTGACATGGGAAAATTTATCTCGATGAGAGTCAGAAATTTCAATAACAATACATTTTTTATTTTTTGCCCAGCCCTATTGGGTATAGAAGCTAGATGCTAATGTTGAGCTAACCATGCTAACAGTTAATTAGCAACTAATTGTCGGCTCTAAAAACATCGCAAGCTAATTTTTTCAATTACCAACAACTGGATATTACAGTGAAATGTATTCGTCAGGAGTGCTGCTGGAGTTGAATGGCTGAAGTGAGGATCCAAACGCAGGTGAATTAAACAGGCAGGCTGGTGGACGTTTTAGGTTTTTTTTAATGAAGAGCACGCTGACAAAGAAACAATGAATTGACAAGGAACACAGAACTGGGAGGGTTTAAATACACAAGGAGCTGACATCTAGAGTGATTGGGAGACAAGAGGCAGGTGGGAGCAGGACTGAACAGAATGGGGAGACAGGACATGTTGTGACAGTCCCCCCCCCCCCCCCAAGGCCGGCACCGGACGCCCATCGCAGAGTCTGGGAGGCCGGCGTCTGGGGCACAGGAGGCGATGGGCGAGGACAGGGCTGGCGGTGACTGGAGTGGAGCTGCTGACTGGAGTGGAGGTGAAGGCATAGATTTGCCTGGAGGCGGGGCCGCTGGAACCAGAATCTCTGGAGGCGGGAGCGCAAACTTGGCTGGAGGTGGGTCCGCTGACTTGACTTGAGGCTGAGCTGCTTGGACAGGCTGGGCCGGGGGCAGAGCCTCTTGGACAGGTTCCTGGAAGACCAGAGTGGTTAGGGTCTCCACCTAGAACTCCTGGAGGCTGAAGAGGAGTCGAAGCCGGGCCAACTCACCTAGAAGGCAAGCAAACTCTACTGGATGGTCTGCAAGCTCAGTCCCTTTGGCTGGAGTCTGTTGGACCGTTGACTGGAGCGGATGTGACTGGAACGGAGCCGACTGGACTGGAGGTGTCTGGAATGCTGACTGAACTGGAGGCAGCTGAAAAGGCTGGAACTCCAAGCCGTAGTGCAGAGCAGGGACCTCTGAGATAGGCTGAGAGGAGGCTTCAGGAGGGGTGTCACCTGGCCGAATACGCCGTTCACGGGACCTCCTTGCCCCCTTTGGAATAGTGCTTAATTTGTAAATCAAAAGTTCCCACTGACTCAAACCAAAGTTCACTAAAGGCAAAACAGATGCCGGAACACGAACGGGGGTGGGGGTGTTGACAAGTAATTAGAATTGCACCCTTATTTTCTAAGTTAACACACATCTCTTCAGTGGCGGACTGGTAATCGGGAGAAACGGGAGATTTCCCGGTGGCCTGGGCGTTGAAGTGGCCTGCTCAGTGATTGCCGGTCATGACGTGCGTAATATCTAAATGAGCAATCCATCATGCAGCTCATCAGGGCATCTGCTGTCCTGATGCTCGCACAAACGGAGCAAACTGGGCACAAAGACACCCCCTCCTCTCACTTTGTTGGGGTCTGGCAAAGTGCTGCAGACACCCACCACCCCAGAGCGGCTACAGCACCACGTACCGCACCTTTGGCCCCAGAGGCAAAATGGACCTATACGGACCAGGAAAGGTGGAGCAGAAAAGGAGAGATTGAAAAAGAAGAAAGCTCTGGCCACACGTGCATGTCCAGGCTGGCCTGTATGTGGTCATCTTGGGAGAACCGGTTTAAGGTGGAGTTTTTGGGCCAATTTAATTATCGCAATGCTCGGCTCGTGGGGTGGGAGGGAGAAACAGCGGCTGTCAGGAACGGATCATGATGATCAGGTTCTGATGATCAGATCATCAGACTCATCCTTTAGGGACAGAGAGCAGTGCATTGGACCGGTACCAGCACCGCCGCCACTTCTAAATATAACTAAAGAACTAGCAAACTAAACTAAAGAGGGCAAGGTGACCTAACATGCACTTACCTCTGTTCCCGTATTTCAGACTACACATCATCTTGTTTCTTACATTTAGTACATATCAATTAGGTGCATGAGCTATCCAAATAAAAGCGTTTTTTCTTCTGCATCCATAGGAATCAGAGTCTAGTCTTTGAAGGTATAACGCTCCCATCTTTCCCAAAGTCTCTCTCCTTTCCCCCTCTGCAGCCGCAGTGAGAAGGTCATCAGCTCCATGTGGTGAATCATATTTATAATGATTACGACCAGCTTGCATCTGTTGACTTGATGATGACTTGAGCATATTTGATATTTTAGCACAAAAGAGGCACGACATGGACAAAAATCATAAATCATTCTTCGTTCTGGGTCTGATCTTGTTCTGCTAAATGCAGCAGGACTTTGTTTAGAATCAGTTTGTTGCACTTCCTGCTTGTTTGAGTAAATAAATGAAGCGTTAAGAAGCTTTATTTCTGGAATTTATTCATTATCATTGTCATTAAATTGAAGTTGGACAGATGACTTAATTATGACTTGAAAATTCAAAGTTAAGGACTTGGACTTGACTTGGACTTCCAGATCATTGACTTTGGACTCCACTTGGACTTGATTGCCTTCGACTTGGACTTGACTCGAGACTTGACTGGAAAGACTTGTGACTTTCTTGTGACTTACAAAGCAGTGACTTGGTCACACCTCTGCTAAATACTCCATAGAGTTAGTTAAAGTTAAAAAAGACAGATTAAAACACATAAAATCTTCTAATTATAAATGACCTGGACTTGGTGTTTTTCTGAGTCAGAGGACTTCATATTGCTTTACACTACAGTGAGTCATTCATCCATGCACACACACATTCACACACTGGTGGTGATGAACTGCGATGTAGCCACAGCTGAGGCAAGGCTGCTGAAAGCAGGCACCACTGGTCCCTCTGACCACCACCAGCAGGCAAGGAGGTGAAGTGCCTTGTCCAAGGACACAACAATAGAGCCTGGATTTGAACCAGCAACCCACCAGTTACAGAGCAAACTCCTGACCTGACAGTTCCTCAATAAAAACAGAAACAGGAAGTCAGCTAAAAGTCTTTATTTGGTTTCAGGTGTGTTGGTTTTTAAACATTGTGCTAGAACAGAACGTAATCCCACTTAGATGCAAGGTTCAACAGTAAAATAATCTGAATCATCCCAACGACATTACCTTAGAAGAGTTAAACCACAATAAACAGCTCGGTCACCTCCAGAAGCAGCTATAAAACACCTTGTCTAACTTCGTGTTCCTTGTTTTGAAGGGTTTTTATTATATTAGAGAATCAGTTTAATTATAATATTTTGATTTTGCATGAGGTCTCACCATAGTCCTGCAGCAAAGATGTCAGTGTTTCTGATTTCAGCACTAAATGGTCCTGCTGTGACCTTTGTTTAGTCAGCTCACAGCCTCTTTCAGCTGCATGTTTAGAGAGTTCATTCCCTTTTCAAGATCAGAGGAAACAAACTGGTTGGAAATGTTCGTTCTGGTTCATATGAAAGGGCAACAATCTGGAGAGACTACTGTTTACTGGGTTTAGCCTTCAGGAGGTCCTAAGGTCCGCTGTCCTGCAGGTATCAGATCAGGTATGGTGGAGCAGAAAAACATTCAGCTCATGCAGGATAGCGAATCAGACGAGTACAATCAGAAGCACCAGTTAAACCAGCATGTCCTGATGTTATTTTCACGATAAACCTGACAAAATCACATTCATAAACCCGACCAATCAGGGATCAACTTCACATCTGGTTTCTGCAGTTGTAAATTCTGAAATTTTTTTAAAAAAAGAATCAGAAGAGTGGTTCCTAAAGTCTGGGTCGGGACCCCAGTTTAGGTCATAATGCACCAGCTGGAGGTCCAGAGGTGATCAAAGAAAAAGAAAAATATTCCTGATAGCGAGAGCCAGAAACGACAGTTACTGATGAGTGGAGGCATCTGTCTGATACCAGCAGATCCCTGATGGGTCAGACTAACATCTAGTGGGAGTGGTGTCAATAAATATACAACTTCATCATGTGAAATCATGAAAACTGTTATTGGTTTCTGTTAATCTAGTAAAATGTGAACATTTTAAATAAAACCTGAGAACAGGAAAATAAGCAGACCTGTTTAAAGCTTCGACGAGTTCCATCCTACAGAGGGACTTTGGGTATTAAAGCCTTTATGTCAGTGGTTTTAGCTGCCAGTTTTTATAGTTTGTATTTATTTTCTTCTAACGCATGGCTGTTATGGCACAATGTGAGTTTCAATAATATCCTGCTCTTAAATTTACTCTGAAAAACTCACATTGTCTGTTTAAAGGCCACGACGAAGGATCTCTATCAGTCATTTTTAAAGCAAATTTAAACATATGAAACAGCAATAATTACACTTTATTTAATCTAATAATAATAAAATAGTTAAAATTACAAAAGTTCAAAACTAGACTTTTATTTTGGTGAGTGTTCTTGTAGGAGAAACAAGAATAAAAGAGTTTAAAGAAATCGTCTCAAACGGAAACGCTTTTATCTCAATGACTACGTTAAACGCTAAAAGACTACAAACACACAAAAGTCCTTCAGAACATTAATTCACTTTTTGGTTTCACATTGGTTCAACAGCTGTCAGTTGGTTAAAACAAGGAAGTGTCATGCTTTTATTTTCTGCTTTGACCTTTACACTTATTAATGAACCCCAAGGGCAGTGAAAGTTCTGGTTCTGGTGTCATGTTTAAAGCAACAGCAAACACATTTTACCACTTAAACCTATTGCATTGAAACTGATTCCAGTGGTTCTTGAGTCATAAACTTGAGCAACTTCATGTTGGACAGCACAGTGAAGGTCGGCGCAGCCTACACTCGTTTGAGGCGAGTGACGGACTGATAGTGACCTGACTTTGTTGCTACTGGACTTGTAAGTAATATTTTTTCTGTGGATCTTTTAATTTGTGGCTCATTTAGTACCAGTTGTCTCATGCTAGCATTAGCTCGTTGTTAGCGCTAGCTACAGCAGGCTGTGGCATGGTTGTTTACAACAGTTGTAATTCTGCTTTCAACCAGTAGGGCAGAGGAGCGAAAAACATACTTAGTGTTGCTTTAAGAACATTGTTGGTTAGTTCACTTGGTTGTTAGACATGAGAGAAACAAAGCAAAACCTCTGTCTCATGATGTTCATTGTCCTCATCCTTCAAAGGGCCAGAGCCTCTTTAGACAGGATGAAGCCCTTTAAATATAAAAAAAACTACTGCATTGAGTTGTATTGTATTATCTTTGTATTTATTTTTGTTTATGGAAAACCCCTCTATCTTCAGAAAAGACACGTTCATCATGTTTATTTAGTTAAGGGGGATTTATCCTGTATTTAGTTGATGATGATATGATAATTAACTGTTAGCATTGCTAGCTCAACATTAGCATCTAGTTTCTGTACCCAGTAGGGCTGCATCGAAAATGTATCGTCATCGAATATGATAAAATTGTATTCAGTTTCCCTCTGGGATTAATAAAGTATTTTTGAAATGAATTTGAATTGAATGTCTTATAAATAACTGCATTTTAAAATAAATTCATGTGGGTGGGACTAAAAGAGGTATTTTAATATGGTAATCTGTTTTAGAGGTCTTATTCTTACTGAGACCAAACTGGTTGGTTTCTGTGAGAAAAAATAAAACATTACTTTAAAGCCAGTCTTATTCAAACTGGTTTACTTTGGTTTTTAGTGTTTTTTTTTTTTTTTGGTCGTTTATTTTTTTGTTTTTGTTTGAATCCTCTGAAACGTCTCTCAGAAACTAGAGCTGAGTTTCCTCTCGATGCCCTCGGGGTTCAGGTCAGGTCCGTCTCGTGTGTTCCTGTGCTTTGGTAACGAGAACGGCATCTGCTAAGGGCTACAAGTGTAAATGCTGTACAGGGTTTTTTTTTTTTGGTTACACATTTCTACAAGAGAGCTAAATATTTGGCAAAAATGCAGCTAATTTAAAGCAACAACACCTTTTAGTGCTGCCAGAAGTCTTTCAAACATCCATATTTTCATTTGGTCGCTCTTTCAATCAAACATCTGAATGAAGAAAATAAAGAGCTCCACGCTGCCTGGTGTGTCTGAAACTAAACGTTTTCAAATATAAAGTCATGAAATCATAACGAGAACTCTTTTGGCTTCGGTTCAGTTAAAGCACTTCACTCAGACAACCATCGGCAACTGGAGCTGTTTCAAACGGAAAGAAATGGAACGAAACAGAAAGAAAACATCACGTTTCCATCTTTGGGCACAATCAGCTTGGCGTTCCTAGTAGAACTTTTTGGAAGGCTGACACGGTGATAGACCTTTGATCATGCAGACGAGCAGCACCATAATGTCTCTGAGGTCCCACACGCCGTCCGGTTCCAGCAGACAGAGGACGTGTGGTCGGGGTGTGTTGAAGGCTGGTGCTGATCCAGCAGTGAGGCTCAGGATTCTGGTCGGACTCCAGAGCAGAACCCAGCACCGCTCATCCTGGTGAAGGTGGCTGGTATTAGTCAAGAACAGGCTACTGAACACACGGAGACCCGGTCCTGTCTGGATGAGGTAGGTTTGTTTGGACGTGGACGGTGTCTGGTTCAGGACGTCCAATTCTGTTGACCGGTTTAAACCTTAAATGGCTTTTGAGGTAAGAGGCCTCAGATTTCAAAATAAAGGCGTAACATTTATGTTGTTGCTTTTCTGGAGCCACAGTCCTATTTGGCTTCAGTTGGGTTTTCTGGCCGTCATGGACACACTGACATGTCCCGTTTCCAGCAATGTTCTGAAGAAGATACAATTTTGGTTATGGAGCAGAACCCAGCTGGAAACAGGACAGGCCTCGAGCGTGCGTGCAGACTAGCACTCTACATTAGAACAGCGTAGCAGTGATATTTGGAGGCTTTTTCACATGCATGCATGCAAGTGCATGGGCAATAAAGGCAACAGGCTTTGGTCTTGGGTTGGACTAGCAGCAGGTTTGGGAGGAAAGGTTCAGTTTCAGTTAACCAGATAAGAGTCAGACTGTTGGAGGGGGTGGGGGGTATGGGGGGTGTTGAGCTGGTGTTGACCAGTATCAACCAGTTCCTGTGCTGGAGAATCCTGAGGGTAGCTGCTCGATGACGACTTGACAATGTGCCGGACACACCGCCTTTCCGAAAGAGACAGAAGAGATGAGTCAGCATCAGGACCTGGTTTGTTACCTGAGGACAGCTATGGTTGTCTTTAATCAGATTGAGGCTAATATTAGCATTAGATTAGTGGCTAGGGTCATGGTTAAATCATGAGAAACCCCAAAATGTTGCAGCATTCGTTACAAAATTTATTTAACAACAAAAACTGCAGAGCGATTTTCCAGATAAACAGTTTTTACATTGACTTGTCCTCATTCTGAGCATTAAAGAGCCACACACACACACCAGTGGGGGGTCTATGGGGTCCTCTGTCTTGCTCAAGGACACGTCCACAACATTAGTTTCACTGACTTTGCACTTTTCTGTTTCAGAGTAAAGTACCTGAGCCTCCGACTGGTTTGTTCCATCTTTAGGGATGCTGTTGGGTCTGTTATGGATTCTTGGTACCGGCCAGCTGTCCTGGGTTCCTTTACTGCACAACAGGCTGGAAATGAGACAACAGAACAGTAAAGACATGCTGGCGTAGCTGAACACACTCAGAGACGGAGAGGCAAACACCCAAAAGGAACAGTGCAGTTGGGACATTGTCCGGTCCACATGGAGACAAGAGACCGGTCTGTAAATGATGCTGTTTATGAAGAGCTGGAACATCAGGTACTAGTCCCAGATGGCATCGTGAGCAGAGTGGTGCTGCTAGCAGGTGGAGTGCAGGACAGTCAAACCTTGAGTAAAGGCCATCAGAGAGGACGGCCCACGAGACAGCTATGCACAACGTGACGGAGTATTCTCCAGAGATGTGTTGGCATCTTTTTGGGTCGTAGTTCAGATAAATGCTTGAGAATGTCCAGATAGCACAGCGCTATGTCAGAAACCTCTCAGGTCAACATGCCTAACTCTTTCTGAGACAGAATCCTGCTACTGTCCCTCAACAAGACGTCACCTGTCCACACTCATAATGTGTCTGTGGACCAGCCTGATTATGTCAAGGTCCTCCAGAGGACACCCAGGACCTGGCGCTGATCTCATAGAGCTATGGGATCGGTTCTGTCCTGCAGCCCAACCTATCTCCAGGGCTCAGCTGACCCATTGTATCTCTTTGGTCTGGCATTGTCAGAACTTCAGTCCAGATTCATGACCTTTGACCTCAAAATGGTTTTGGTCTGGGTGATGGAGTGGTGTTTTCAGAGAGAGGAGTAGTCAATACTCACAGGTTTCATTTACATTTTTAGGATTGTGTTTTGATTTGGCTGACATCAGAACAGGAGGTGATGTAATGGGTTCTCACCTGCGACGATACCCAAATATGAGGAACAATACACAGAAGATGATGCAGGCGGTGCCAATATGGATCCCTACGACGACGCTGCCCAGGGAGGCCTCTGCATCCCGACACTGGCACAGACTGCTTCCTCCTTCAGCAACAACAAACAGGAAGCCTTACAAGGAGTTTCTATAGCAACAGTAACGTGGTGGTGTGGACACTCATCTCAGGACCAGAAACAGAATCCAGGTTCTGGTCACTCACCGGTGATCGGGTCACTTTGTTCTGCTAGAGACACCAGCCTCTTGGAGCAGTCACTCTCTCCATTCCCATTGTAGGCCACAAGTTTGACTTCATACACAGCTCCTGGTTCTGAAAAAGACCGGTTCTGGGCTATTGAGCATCTATGTGATCAGGAGCTTAAAGATGGAAACCAATTCCACAAGGCAGGAAAAGATCTTGGTCTGTATTAAATGTAATTTCACACATTGAATCTAGCAAGAAGCATGAATGCCACATCACAGTGTTAAAGTTGGACATGGACATATCAACATGTGGTGGGTAGGCTAGGATAGTGAGCACAGTGAGACAGAAGTGGGTGTAAGTGGACTCACCAAGGTCCGAAATGACGTGGGTGTTGACATCACAACGCAGCTGGATGGGCTCCTGGTATTCTGGTTGGGGGACTCTACGGTAGGACAACCTGAAGCCCTCCACTTGACCTGCTTTACCTGGAAGCTCCCAGAGGACGTGCACGGCGCTGGAGTTCAACACCTTGGTGAAGTAGGTTGGAGGGGTTGGGACTGGATGGAGATCACACACACATTAAGGTCAGAGGTCACAGGCTAAAGCAAAACCAGTAAAGCTCTCCTCTGGTCTTCTCATGGTGGAAAGAGAAGAGTTGTCTCCACTAAACATCAGGAAGATGTGGGTACCTCCACCGAGGGTTGTAGCCACCACGGTGTTGGACTGCTGGCTCGGACCCATCGATGAGTAGGCCTTTAGGTACAGCGAGTAGGTGGTGGCTGGTTCCAGGTTGGTCACATCGTGCTGAAACGCGTCTCTGCTGATGGCCTCCTGCAGCTCCATGCTGTCAGGCTCTGAACACACGCACACACACACACACACACACACACACACACACACACACACACACACACACACACACACACACACACACACACACACACACACAAGTTGCTGAGTCATTGTTCCGTGTTCTGTGTGTGTGTGTGTGTGTGTGTGTGTGTGTGTGTGTGTGTGTGCGCGCGTGCGTGTGTGTGTGAACGTGAATGAGTTTTTGTTCACCTCCGATCTTGCGAATGTGAAGGACGTATCCGATGATGCTGTCAGTCCCAGTGGGAGGACTTTGCCAGGTCACCTGCAGGGAGTTGGTGGATCTGGCGCTAGCTGAGACCTCCTGGGGAGCGGCAGGCAGGTCCTCAGTTTGGGTCACAGCCAGACGGGCGCTGGCCTGGTTGGTACCAGCACTGTTCTCTGCAATGCACTGGTAGATGGCTTCATCCTCAGAGGTAATACGGGTCAAAGCCAGAGTGCTGCGCACACACACACACACACACACACACACACACACACACACACACACACACACACACACACACACACACACACACACACACACACACACACACACACACACACACACACACAAGTGTTAAGAGTCTGAAAGCAGGTTTTTGCAGATTCATCACCAACCCTCATCCTCCTGCATGAAGGTCATCATACGGTTCTGCTGTGTAATAAAAACTTAAGCTTGTGTTTGAATGAGAAGATGCTGCAGAAGGTGAATCACACACACACACACACACACACACACACACACACACACACGCACGCACGCACACACACACACACACACACACACATGTGCCCTCCCCATTTTCCTGTCTTAAGAACCACCAACAGCTGGGGCCAGATTCCTTCTGCTGTTCCTGGTTCTGGTTCTGAAATCGGCCCACCGCCTGGCCCTCAGCTCAGGACTGATCCACTCCATGATGCTACCTGTTGTTGTTTGTCAGCTTGACGTTGTGTCCGGGAGTCAGAACCTTCCCGTTCTTCAGCCAGATGAGATGCGGATCAGGGACTCCCTTGGCCACGCAGGTGAACACGGCGCTGCCTCCTGCTGGTCTGGACACAGACTGCGGCCACTGAAGGAACTCAGGCGGCGCTTCAGAGGGACAGAAACACACAGGAAGTCAGAACCAGCTTCTGATGTCACAGGAGGAAACCGAAGAACGGGAGCAAATTAAAAAACTTTATTGAACAGATGAAATGCAAAACTCATCCCACACCCAGAATCAAGGAATAAACATTTTTCTTCATATATATATATATATATATATATATATATATATATATATATATATATATATATATATATATATATATATATATATATACATATATATATATATATATATATATATATATATATATATATATATATATATATATATATATGATTAGTTTGGGGCAACATAAGTTATTATATAATATAATGCATTGTAATAACAATAAAACACATTCATTTTTATATCATACACAGTCATAAAGTTTAAATATTTGTTCAGACATTGTTATTATTTTGAGTTTATTTTTTGTAATTTTGCTTTAATTAAATGGAAAATGTGTGTTCTACTAGACTTTGACCTGAATGGTAAAAGGTTGAAGGAGGATTAAGAAAAATGTCATCAAACGCTTTCCTTCACAGATTTAGTTTTGAATTCATGAACCTGAACTCTGAGATAAGCTAGTCTTCCTGAACTCCCTCCAGACCTCCTGGTCCCTGCAGCTCTCACACAGAGCGACTCCAGCTGACCCCTCCTGGTCCACGGCTGTCCTAGGTCCAGCAGGATCCACCACTCCCCTGATACCCTGCTCTGTAGAGCCATATCCTGGATCCCGAAGACCCCCTTCTGCCTCAGACCTCAGCATCTCATTGACCCAGTGACCTCAGCGCTGCAACTCCTTCAGATTTGTATACAGCTGGTCTGTTTGATGGCTCAAATGAAAGAAACCAAAGCATCCATCACAGACTCAGATAAATAAAACTGGTCCAGAATGCCTCAGGAAGAGATCAGGTCCAACAGAACTGATTCTTTCAGTCTGGGGGTGAAACAGGACGTCAGAACCTTCATTTCTGCTCTGGTTTTGAGATTTCTGTGGTTAAACGTGACTAGAACGGTGAGTCAAGTCTAGAGAGCTGAAGTGGTCCTGAGTCATCTCTCTAGTCATCTGAACGGTTCTGGTTCATTTGACTCAATATCCTCACTCCTCTGTCCTCACCCCTCTGTCCCGAGCCCACATCTGGGACTTCATCCATCTTCCAGTCTGGTACCGGACCTGCTTTGTTGTTCTGTCTCTCATCTATCTGTCTTGACTGCTCCACCTCCTCCCTTCCTCCACCCATCTCATAGATACACGTCCCCCCATTCCTTCTGTCAGGGGTCAGAGGTTACAGGTCAGTTTTACCTCCCTCTCCTTCCCCCTTCCAGCCCCCAGCTGCACCTTGCATTGACCATGTAGACGTCCCGTCTCTTTGTCTCTCCCCTCCTCTTGACCGTGACCACTGACAGAGACTCCGGACGTGCTAACTCATCCAACAACTAAACTGTTCCAGAACATCAATTAGTTAAAATTTGAATACATTAAAAATGCTGGGACTTTTTAAAAATCTAATATTTATGAAGGTTTTATTTCTGCTGTGATTAGGTAAGAAAACATATTTTTATATAAGATAATGGTAAGAGAATCGTTACTATTTATCTTAAAACATTAATTATAAAATCCAATTAAAGCATTCACACTGATTTATTATGTGATTATAACAAAACAAACATGTTTTTATGGCTTTATTCTTACTTGATTTTGTGAATTTGCTGTTACACATTTCCCCACCGAGAGACAATAATGGGATTTTCTATTCTATTTTTAATGTACCTGTATTTCTGATTTATATCTGTTGCTAAGAACATGATTTATAAAACAAATCCTCATGATCACATTAAATCCCCCAGTTTCTGAACGGTTCTGCTGCTGGACCTCTTTAATCCATATTGTGTTGGGGGAGTTCACAAATGAACAGCTGAAGCCTGACGCTCGTTGAGCCCTAAAGATAAAAAGATTGATCAATAAATTAATGAATATATTAGTTTATTTGTCCGCTGAGGGGATGCTGATCAGTGGGACAGAGGGGGACATATTGATCTGGACAAAGGAACAGAGACAGAGACAGGGATTTGACAAATTTTCCAGATAATGACATCATCATGGTGTTCAGAGATGGTGAGGGGACTAAGGTGGAGAGAATAATATTTAAACAAACCCTTCAGTTAAGAGGACAGTTCCATGTTTTCTCACAAAGGAAAAACATCCAGCCAGCTGTTAGCTGCTAACAGCTAAGCAGATGCTAATGAATGAGTCAATGCCAACAGCTAATTGGATGCTTAAAAACAAGTCAATGCTAATCGCTATGAGACTGCTCATGAATGAGTCATGCTAATACCTAATTAGATGCTAAAAATGAGTCAATGCTAAAAGCTAAATGGATGCTAAAAATGAGTCAGTGCTAACTTTTAATTAGATGCTAATGAACGAGTCATGCTACCAGCTACGTGGATGCAAAGAAATAAATGAAATTGTGTTTTCATTGCATTTAAAACATTTACTTATGATATTGTGAAATATAATTATACTACTATTAGTAACAATAACAACAATAAGGATAAATGATAATAACAAATTCCCCCAAACATTTCAATTAGCCTGCCTATTTTTGGTTTTTGTTTTAGTTCATGTTCATACGTGGGTTCTAACAACCATATTTTTGTAACTTAACCTGTGCATGACTTTCTGATTAATCAGAATGTCAGAGGTAAAAAGCACCAATGATGTAGAAACTCTAAAACTTTACACCAGAGGTTGAATTGAAAACAAATCTTTAAATACCAGATAATTAAATCCAGTTTAGAATCATAGAAAGACATTTTCAGTGAAGTGTGTGTAGTCACAGAGCTGTTAAGCTGTAAGTGTGTGGACGAGGCTGCTCATATGAACACAAACTGAATCAGAACGTGGATTCCCTACATAAACCTTTACTCTGACCACTGGAAGGCTGATTAAATACGGCTACTGAAACAGAGGGGCAGAAAAGCATGAGAAATGTCCAGGATGATGGATGAGTCCACCTCCAGCCCCCACTCTCACAGCAGGACCAGCAACAAACCTTGTCTCCTTCAATACTATATGGTCACATGACCACCAGAATTCATCACCGGGTCTGCTGAGTTCGGGAGTCAAACGATCAAATAGCTCATAAATATTATCACAGATCATTCTGTCGTCACTTGCTGTTAATGACGTTTGGTTGAATTTAAACTCAGATCCTCTGATGTTGGTGAATGATGGAGCTGTGCTTGTTCTGGTGTCCGTTATCTCTCAGACTCTCAGCTAGTCACTTAAAGAGCAAGTAACCCCCAAATAAACTTTTTTTTTTGCTGATAAACTAAATAAACGAGTGTCTAATCGTGCTGCAGACACGTGTCGTCAATAATTTGGCACTTCAGTGCATCTTAGTTAAAATTTAAATATTCTGCCTAAAACTGGCAGTGTTGTGCCGTTGTCAGGTAAAAACTCTGCACTGTATTTGAATTTAAATCCGCCACCGCTATTGGCTAAGAGGTATGCTATGATGTAAACTGGTACATTATGATGTCACAATGCTGTCGTGAGCCTGTGTGTGTATTTGTTAGCGGCTCCGCCCTCTCGGTCTGCCAGGTAAAGCATTTGTTGCATTTTTCAAACATGAAGTGGGAGTGGAGTTAGACTCTGGTAGGGGGTGACTTGCTCTTTAAAGACAGTTTGCTAATGCTGATTAGCTATGTCGGCCATCTTGAATCAGATTAACTCCAAGCTCAATAGGTTTCTGTGAGTTTCACTAAAGCCTGTCCAGTGGTTCCTGAGATCCGGGATCTGACCCACATGCAGCAACAATACTGGCCTCACCTTGTACCACAAGGCGTCCGAGTGCGGTTCGTCTCATCCTAGTACCGGGTCGATTAGCAGCACACACATAAACACCAGAGTGCTGCAGGGACACATCTGAGATCATTAAATTCCCCGTCCCCAGAACCTGGATGCCCTCCACACCAATAGAACGTCCATCTGCAGGACACAAAGAGCGTTAAAACATCTGAACTTCTTTAAACATGTCGGGCCCATTAGAACACAGTACCGAGCCTGCTCCAGGAGACAATAGGCCGTGGGTTTCCTGTGGCGATGCACTCCAGGATAGCGGTCTGATGAACAGTGATGGTCAGGTTCTGGGGCCCAGACAGGATGAAGGGCTCCTTGTAGGTTTTAGGAGCTCCACCTGTAACAATGAGAAGACGGTTGATGTCTCTCCTAGCTGGGGTTGTCTCTCGTCATCACCCCGTCCTGATCAGCATGGACGATTGTGTTAAAAAGAAGGTTTGATAAAATCAGCTGTTCATTTATATGTTCCTCTCATATAATCTGATACAATCTGCATCTCACAAAGTTGAGATAAAGCACAGAAAATCATCTCCAGACTTTTTCCATACAGCTGGTGTTGACAAACTAAAGCTGTATTCTGATTGGTCACAGCTTCAGTTGGAATTTCATGATATTTGTGAAATTTTCTTAAGAACTAGGAACATTTGAATACAGAAACTTACCCAGTCAGAAAAAAGATAGGACAAAGGCTAACCACTTAAAAAACAAAAGAGACTTTTATTCTGAAATGATAGCGTAATTTCCTTCAGGTAAAAGATAATCCTAAAAGTCTATTTCTGTTAATAATGTTATCAGAACACATGTAGGTAGAGCGTAAGACACTGACAGGAACATGAGCACTTCTCGACACACACTTTCCTTCACCTGACCTCAGGTGTTGACCTACCTGTGACGTTCAGTCTGGCTTCCTGACTGTAGCGAGTGTTAGCAATGTTGGACGCTACGCAACGAAACACTCCTGCATCCACCTGCTTTACTCCAGTCACCTGGAGGATCCCCATTGGAAGGAGGGTGTACCTGCACAAGGGGGTCCAAGGTCACTGTCACTCTACTGTAAATTCCATAGATGCATTCAGCTTCTCATAACAGCAAAAGTGTGTGTGTGTGTGTGTGTGTGTGTGTGTGTGTGTGTGTGTGTGTGTGTGTGTGTGTGTGTGTGTGTGTGTGTGTGTGTGTGTGTGTGTGTGTGTGTGTTAACACAAATCCAAACAATAAAATAAAAATGTAAACTTTTACAAACAAACATAAATATATAAGTTCTACAATAGATGCTGAACTATAAGTAAAAGTGTTTACTAAACGTTTGCTGACACATGAATCCAGATAGCTAAAAATGAGGTCAGGTTTCCTTTGATGGTCAGATTGTGAGACTGTTTAAACACTAATGTGCAACAGAACCCAGACATGAACACCTACAAATGATCCATGAGTGAACAGACTCAAAGTCAAAGGAACTCTTAAACTTTATGCAGGAGGAAGTCTCTTAATCTTGCTTTTATTTTGAAAGGACACTCCTGCAGCAGTCTGGATTTGCAGACGCTACACATTTAGCTTAAAACCAGCAAGTTCACATTTCAAAATGTAGAAGCAACTTTAGATATCCAGACTTTATATTCAACACCTTCTGTACCCTGAGTCTGGTCTCAGGTCGGTACCTGCTGTCAGATGTGTTCAGAGCCACCCGGTCCTTCTCCCAGCTGATTCTGGCTTCAGGTACTCCATTTATCTGACACTGGAAACGAGCAACGCCTCCTTCATCGACGCTCATGGACCCTGGGTGGGTGTGGAACTTTGGAAGAGCTGCAGAGAGAAACACAAATGAACAGTTTCTGATAGATGTTCTGGTTCTGGACCTGCTGTGTGGACACAAGTCAAGTAAAGAAATGGTGCAAAGTTCTTAGTAATGATAAATCACACACACACACACACACCAGTGTTCAACAGCCTCAGCTCTGTCAGTGCGCCCCTGGGCAGCTGTGGCTACACTGTAGCTCATCACCACCAGGGTGTGAATGTGTGTGTGAATGAATGATTGTATAATGAGAGAGGTTTGGGACTAGCAACCTGCTGGGATGTGTCAGAAAATGAGTGGACCTGTTCCTGGTTTATGGTTTAGTTTGTGTTTGTACATTCCTTTTTCTTGTTAACAGCTGGTTTGAATTTTCTTTCAATGAGTCAATCATTTATTTAAAAAAAAACTGAAACAAGGTGTGTTTAGAAATCAGTCTGTCTCTCTGTCCCCCGTCCCCTGTCCCTCTGTCTCTTGGTGTCCTGTTGATACCTACATGCCAGCTGGATTCGTGCCTTGCGGCTGACCAGCAGGCCGTAGCGGTTCTGGGCCGTACAGTCGTACTCGCCCGTGTCTGCGTCGCTCCCCTCTTTGCGCTTTTGGAACCTTTGGATCAACAGCGTGCCGTTTTCCAGAACCTGGACCCGCGGGCTGGTGGGTAAGGGCAACCCGTTTTTACGCCACGTCACCGTGATGGGCTGTGCACCCTGAACCTGACAGTCCAGCATGAGCAGGCGATCCCTCACAGCGATCACATCACTGGGTTCAAACAGGAATGAGAGTTCTGAGGCCAGACAGCCACCTGGAGGTACACACAGGTCAAGAAGGTTAAAACCGGTCCAACATCCGCCTGCTTCTCTAGCAGCACAACGGTTCAGAGACATGCTGACAGAGGAAAACTTTATCAAAAACTAGAAAACTAATCAGAAGAGGTACGGATCATCACATTGTTTCTGTAAGGTTAGCCAATAAAGACAAATGTTGGTCGTTTTTATCGTCACATCATCATGTTCAACACTTTTTATGAAATATTTGCTGCACAGATTAGAGTTTACAGAGTTATTTCTGCATGAATGGATCTGAAGATACAACTAGGAGGTTTTGCTGGAAACCAAGGTCAACCTTCAGCAGACAAACATGGACGATCTGCTCAGGGAGAGAAAATAAGACACTGAGGAGACTATCCAGAACATCTCTGACTCTGATCTGCTAAGATGCTCCTAAACAACCTGCTCATCCCCAATCTGTTAGCTCAAAAACGAGTCCACTGCGGACGGCGCTGTAGTGCAGACATCAGAGAGCTTGGACAAGCTGTGCTCCCTTCAGAGTTGTCCAACCTGCAGACTCTTGGAGGAGGATGTTTCTTCTCTGTGTCAGAAGAAGAAGAAGAAGAAGAAGAAGAAGAAGATATCTTTTCTATAGCGCCTCTCAAGATAAAGATCATGAGGTGCTTCACAAAAACAAAAAATAATGTAAAAATACAAAAAGAATCTAAAAAAATATTAAAAATAGAAAATAGTCAACTGTGATTAAAATAATGTAAAGAAAGAGAGAGAATGAATAGGAAAGAGGGAAATCAGTGGATCCTGAGGAAGGTGGAATAGGTGGGGAGAGCAGAATAAAGAGAGAGTGGTGAAGAAGGTCATACAAAAGCCAGCTTGAACAAGTGAGTCTTCAGCTGCTTTTTAAAGGAGACCACTGAGTCCACTGATCTCAGCCTCAAGGGGAGAGAGTTCCAGAGTCTGGGGGCCACAGCAGCAAATGATCTGTCACCTTTGGTCTTTAGCCTGGTGTGCTGCACAACCAGTAGTTCAACCAGGTTCCCCAGCTTAGAGGGAGATGACCAAAGCATCAACCAGCCACACAGGTTCTCAACACGAGGAGCAAATTCTCCTACATGTCTTCAGGGTTCCTTTAATGGCCCTCTGAGAAAATGTTGGTGTCATTTCAAAGTTCCATAACAAGCTAATTTATCTGAGCCGGCATTTAGACAGAGGACATGTGTTAACTGGCACCAGGAGGACCTGCTGGTACCATCTCATCTCAGAACACTTTTACACCAGGGTTAGGTGTTCTGCAGATCCCCTCTCCTCTGCTCAGCCGATGAGTGAAAATGAGAAGGTAGATGATTATCTCTGGGTCTGCTCCTAGCTCTGGTGTTTTGGTAGACGTTCTGACCAACGGAAGGCCCAGCTGAGGATCGGGACTCTGTGGCCCTGATCTAGTCAGGTCAGGTGTTTGTTGGATCTTCTGTGGGACCCAGAATGTTTGTGGTCCTCACTGATTTTGACCATCAGACATAATAAACACGGTGGACCACTGGAGGATGTGGTTCTGGTAAAGAAGCCAACCAGCAGTAGATCTACAGCTCCAGAGACAACCATGCTCTGTTTGAGATGGTGGGGGGTCACTTGAGTCACTGCAGAAATGGGGGTCGGTGGTGACAATAGCTTGTGGCTAATTATTTATACCCAGCCCCCAGTGACCTTCGGTAAAATCCCTGACTCCCACCAGGAGCACCATCTGCCCCCACCCAGACTCTCCGGGGCCCTCTAGTCCTTTCAGATCCGTGTCTGAGGTGACTTTCCCATGCCACCAAACCCCTCTTCCTCATCCTCAACCCCTCTTCTCCGTGACCTTGGCGACACCCCCAGACTTTCCATTCTCTCCGAGTCTTTGTTGGCCTTAATGTTCTCGTATGCAAAGAAGCTGCCTCCTTCACAAAAGCTGCCCAGCCTCCCAGCTGTGGAGCATCACCGGCACCGTTGGACTTGAACTAGAACTCGTCAGAGTCACGGTGGACGTGTGGTTTGGTTCGGTCTGACTGGCTCATGGGGGTCCAGACAGGAGCTGCTTCTCATCTTCAGACTTAAAAATGTTCATCAGAGAAAGTTTCACCCAACAAATCAGTTGAAGGAGGAATTTATTAATTTATTCATTCATCCTTTCAAGAAAAATCAATAAAATTTTCTTTTATTTTGTATTTTCTGTTCATTTAGGACAATAAGGTATCTGGTAAAAAAAAAGTGATGAGAATATTACGGTAGTGCTGTTTTTGTTCAACAATTTCAGGTTTTTAATGATAATTTTTAGTTTAGTAGTTTGTATTTTCTGTTATATTTTATATATAAACACTCTCTGTCTGCATTTGGAATGGTTCAAATCTTCAAACAACATTAGGTTACATTTTAAATCACTGCGGTGCAGGTGTGGTTCAGTTGGGTTACTGTCGGGATTCAGTCGGTTTGGGTTCAGATCAGAGAGGAATGTTCTGGATGAGAATCTGGTGCAAAAGTGCTTTTATATCAGTAATCCATCTTAGTCTGAGAGACCGTCTAAAGGCTCAGGAACCCTTTGCAGGTGTTCTGGATTCATTAGCTGAGAGTGTGACATTTTGAGCCTAAAATGTTGAACCATTTCATAATATTCTAATTTTCTGAGGTTTTGAATGTGGGGTTTTCATCAGCTGTAAGCCATAATTACCAGTTTTAACAAATAAAGGCTGAAACATCCAGACTTGCATGGAGCGAGTCTGTCTCATAGATTAGTTTCACTTTTTAAGATGAATTACTGACATAAATGAACGTTTGCATCATAATCTGCTGGGCAGTTGGTGCACTACAGCACCTTTACATTACATAAACTAGCTAATCCTGATGCCTCAACATGTGACTGTTTACATTTATATTATGTTTATATTTCAGTTTATAGTTTAGACTTGTCTTTTTACCATGTTTACATTATACTTTAACTTTTTTGCACTTCATATTAGGGGCTGCATGACTTAATTTCTTTTAAAGTCGACAGTCAAGTGATGAAAATCGAGTCGACTTCGACTAGTCGTTGATGACGTCATACACCTGAAGCGGCACGGGGGGGGGGGGGGGGGGGGGGTTGGTAGGTTCGCTGGAGTTTCTGACAATTAAAATTGCGCCCACATTTTCAAAGTTAAACACATTTCTTTTAACAACGGTAGTTTCTGCATCCTACTTCAGCCCTCTCCCCCCTCCCCCTGCGCAGCAACCGTAAACTCACTGATGCGCCTTCAGCCTTTGCTGCTGCTCTAAACATTAAAATAATTATTTCATTTTCTGTTCCTCACTTCTGATTACCTTCAATGGTGTCTGTTTGTTACAACCAGGTACAAAAGCAAACTTGTTTTTATTTGACAATTTTTCTGTCCTGTCTGTTTATTATCTTCCTGCATCTCCTCTCAATCCTAAAGAAAAACTGCTACCTGGGTTCATATATATTCACCTTTTGAGTTACCTTTGAACTGCAGTTCTAAAAGATCTACCGACCGCAAAAACAGCGGAGTGCCACTGCTCGCCGGCCGACTACAACGGGACCGTTTTTGCTGCGGAGTTCGTGCCGGAGCGGAGTGGAGATAGTGGAATTTTGGGGGTGTGTCACCGAAGGACAAAACAGGTGATGCGCCTCGCTCCGCAGCAGCGAAACGCATCAGGCACAAATAACAGACAGAAAACATTAAAGGAAATGAGCCGACATGAACGATCGCGTGTTTAATTTGTTTTTGAAGTGGTGACACCTGATTTGGCGGTGCTCAGGACGCAGATATCTGGAGCGCGTCAACGATCAGAGCTTTGCATGTGCAAGCTGGTTAAGATTGGGATGGGGGTGAGGGGAAGGTAAAATTGCAAGAGGGAAAAGGTCACAGTGTGGTTAAATGTCCGTTTTACCGCCGGTGTCAGTACCGACGCTCTGGCACAGCGCGTCGCCTCCGCCTCGATCCAGACGCGCAGGGGCTCATCACCTGCTGTCTTTTCCAAGGACTGCATCTTGTCAGTCATTATCACGTGACAGCGACTAGTCGATGACAGGCATAAAAAGTCACTACAGAGCCGTGAAGTTGACTAGTTCATACAACCCCTACTTCATACTGACTGTGTGTGTGAAAGGTGTGTGTGTGTGTGTGTGTGTTTGTGTGTGTGAGAGAGAGAGAGAGAGAGAGAGAGAGAGAGAGAGAGAGAGAGAGAGAGAGAGAGAGAGAGAGAGAGAGAAAGCGTGTGTGTGACATCTATTTTAGCCTTGTTATTTTACTTTACTTATATTTTACTACCTCCTTACATGAGCTGTCTTTAGTGAGCGTGAAGTCAGTTTCGTTGTACACCTGTGCACTGACAATAAAATGATCTTGAATCTAATCTCATTTTTCATGTGTCTCCTGTGCTGAAGACTGAACCTGCTGATGTTACTGCGGTTTTCTCAAGATCAGGAGTTAATGAATCTGTTTTAACATTTGTGGTGAAGAAGCACTTCTCTGGTATCAGGATACATATATGTAAACATGTATTGGTACATACACGCACTCGTATGTACACAAATATTTATATATACATAGACTCATTTGTAAACCTATTTATGTAAACATATATTTATTTATACATACATACACCCGTATGTAAACATTTATTTATGTTCAGATACAACCATATGTAAACATATATGTAAACATATATTTATGTTCACATACACCTGTATGTAAACATTTATTTATGTTCACATACACCTGTATGTAAACATAAATATATGTTTGCATACAGGTGTATGTAAACATAAATGTATGTTTACATACACCCATATGTAAACATATATGTAAACATATATTTATGTTCACATACACCTGTATGTAAACATTTATTTATGTCCACATACACCCATATGTAAACATATATTTATGTTCACATACACCCGTATGTAAACATATATGTAAACATATATTTATGTTCACATACACCTGTATATAAACATATATGTAAACATATATTTATGTTCACATACACCTGTATGTAAACATTTATTTATGTTCAAATACACCCATATGTAAACATATATTTATGTTCACATACACCTGTATGTAAACATATATGTAAACATATGTTTATGTTCACATACACCTGTATGTAAACATATATGTAAACATATATTTATGTTCACATACACCTGTATATAAACATATATGTAAACATATGTTTATGTTCACATACACCTGTATGTAAACATATATTTATGTTCACATACATCTGTATATAAACATATATGTAAACATATATTTATGTTCACATACACCTGTATGTAAACATATATTTATGTTCACATACATCTGTATATAAACATATATGTAAACATATATTTATGTTCACATACACCTGTATGTAAACATATATTTATGTTCACATACACCTGTATGTAAACATTTATTTATGTTCACATACACCCATATGTAAACATATATTTATGTTCACATACACCTGTATGTAAACATATATGTAAATATTTATTTATGTTCACATACACCTGTATGTAAACATATTTGTAAACATAGATTTGTACATACATACACCCATATGTAAACATATATTTGTACATACATACACCCATATGTAAACATATATGTAAACAAATATTAATACACACACATGTATGTAAACATAGTTCATGTCTGGTGTTTTTTCTGAAGCTGATGAACAACAAGAGCTAATATTCAAGTAAAATCTATTTTACATTCATCAGATTTAATCTGCTGAAACTGTTGTTGTTTGGTTGTTTTAAATGATAAACTGACTTCCTGTTGGTGATGAAGATGAGGACGTCTGTCCCTCAGAGACAGAGGACTGTGGGTCCGCTGATGACCTGGGTCTGGATAGGTTGATGTGACCCCCCTAGTCCCCCCTGGTCTTCCCATCCTTCACCCCAACTAATGAAATTCAGCGAGCAGATGGGTGGGGGGTCGGATTTGATCTCAGTGTTTAATAAGTGTGCTGCTGACGTAGAGACGGGTTTGGGCTGTGGTTCTGGTTCTGGTGACTCAGCTGTTAAAGGCCTGACTCAGGCTTTCTGTGGTTTCAGGCTGCGCTGACGGTTTCATCGATAACTAAGATTATTTATTTGTCACAGAACGGAGACTTTTCCACCTGAAAGGTGACACGTTTCCTTCTAAATGGGTTTTTTTAAGTTCTTTGTAAAATATATTCACATATATTTAACTAAAATATATTTTACTTTAGCAAAACTAAAAACAGGAGCAGATATTTAAATCAGAGGTAGTCGGGACTCGTGAATCGCTCAGGTTGGGGTTCCTAAACAACCTTCAAGATAATTCCTGCAACCAGTTATATTCTTTTCTTTATCATTACTATAAAATCATAAGAATACGATTCTGTTTTTGTTTACTTATCCTCTTGGCTTGCTGTATTCCCATATTTAGAGTCTGAAGTACTTGAGAACATTGAGGACCAGAAGCTGAAGGTGACTGAAGAAAACGTGACTGGAGTTGGTTTCTGTTCTTGTTGGATAACTTCAGACCATCATCTGGGTCGGACAGAACCACTTCCTGCTTGGTCCGTGTATGGCTCCATTAATGATCCCAGTAACTCACAACAGGAAGTCCCATGCCATCCAACTTCCTTTGTTCATTTGTTGTGATGTTTGACTGACTTCAGGAGGAAAATCAGGATTTGAACTAAAAAAATGTTTCTGCTCATTTCTGATGCACAAGATTAATCTGAGAAAGAGAATCAACAAATCAGAACATCCAGAGGGGATTTTATTTATTTACTCCAAGCAGAAGGAACTGAAGGACAATAAAAAACCTCTCATCTGTATCGAGGACCTCTGGACCCTCTGGACTCACAGGACCACCGTGGGTCAGGAATAGACATGCAGATCAGCCCGGGGGCCTTTGTGCCTTCAGACTGCGCCTGAACTTCACACATTTTATACAAACCATCATAAAAGAGAGAGAGAGAGTGTGTGTGTATGTGTGTGTGTGTGGAGAGGGGGTCATTGTCTCAGTTTTTCCCTCAGGACCAGAGCCCAGCCCTGCAGATCTGAACTTTGGATCTCTGTTCTGATTCCAGTCTTAGGCGCTCAGTTTAACATGTTTAAACTGATTTCATTCAATTTGCAAAGTAAAAGCTGCAACAGGAAGCTTTAGATCAGCTGTTTCAAAATAAGAGCATTTAAAATGAAGATTTGAATCTCTGAATCTGAATGATAAAATAATTTAGCTAATTCAGTTTCCTAAACCAGCAGAACCTGAACACCAGTATAACAAACCAGGTGGACCAGTGAGGGTGACAGAATCATTCAAATCTAAATCAATAATAATAATAATATGATATGATTTTCAAAATAAAACATCCTGTAAAACAAAATTACTAAAGAAGTATTTCATCACAGAGGTTCCATTCTCTCTGGCCTGGTACCGGATGACACTGGTACCAGTACTGACCCTGGCACCAGTGACTGAGGACCCCCAAACAGTGAGGGTTTGGTTCTGTTCAGATTCTGGAGGTGAATTGTGAAGACCATCAAAGGTATTTTGATCAGAAACATGACATTATGACAGTCAGCTTAGAGACTTTATGCTGAGGTTCTCCGGGTTAGAACATTAAAGTTCTACTGGACCAGTTTAAGCAGAACCCACCAACCAGAACCCAAGTAGAGCTGATGGTGGTGTAGAATGGATCCGAACTGCACATGCCAGTGTGTGTGTGTGTGTGTGTGTGTGTGTGTGTGTGTGTGTGTGTGTGTGTGTGTGTGTGTGTGTGTGTGTGTGTGTGTGTGTGTGTGTGTGTGTGTGTGTGAATAAATGAAAAAGTTGATCTGAGACTGAATAAAACCTCCATCCAGAAGCCATCCCATAATATTAAGCCCATGGACGGAGACAGACATGGAGGCTGGTCGGTGGACCATGTTCTGTTCTGACTGAGCCTTCAGGGTTCTGTTTTGGGACCATCAGAGGTCTGAAGGAAGCTTTTGAGAACCTTAAAGATCAGACGTCCCTAAACGACCTCCTTCCTGTAAACAGCTCTGACACCAGAACCAGAACCTTCAAACCCAACGCTGCTTTGTCTCCAAGGGAGGCACAGGGGGACACTCATGGGGGTGGACGTTATCAGGGGCAGCTGCTGGGGCGGGGGTGTCGGTCCCTCTCTCCTTAACGAGGTTTCATTGGAGACCAGTGTTATGGAGATGAGGTGCCAAGGTCAGGTCACAAAGGTCAGAGGACTTTTATTGAGTCTACCCCCCAAACCCCCACAAAGACTCGGGCTGCTCTGTTGACCCAACAGAAGAACAGCTAGGGTCAAAGGTCAGATTCAGAATGGACCTGGAGCATCTGTAGTGCTCCGGGTCCAAACCTGACCGTCTAGAGGTCTCCTAGAAACAAATCTTTGCTTTGAATTGTTCACTTCTAAATGTTGTCATCAAACTTTCTCTCAGAATTAACAGAATAAATGAAGACGAAGCAGCAAATGGAATGTTTTATGGTCAGAGGACCCTCCTCGTGATTGAGCTTTAAACCGATCCACTCCACCGACCCGAACCAGGACAGTAATTGGACTTACTCAGACATTGAAGCGCTGACAGACACATCATGAAGATTTCTGGTTTCATTTTGGTTCTTCTTTGGACTCCTGAACTTTAAAGCTTCTCACCCCAAAAAACACAAAAACCAAAGAAAAAGCGTCGTAATCCAAATCAGGTATCAGGAATAAAGCTTCAGATTATCTTGCTTCCGTTAAAGCTTCATGGTTCTGGTCCACGGCAGGCTGCTGACCCTGTTCTGATCCACTCTGAGAGCTGGGGCTCTCCTGACCATACACGCAATCTCTAGTGGTTCTGGCTCATTGTTGAAGGAGCTGGAGATGGATGCTCGTGAACCGCTGGCAGGTTGGGCTCGCATCAGCCAATCACAGCTCAGGAGAGATGGGGCGGTATCTTGGCCCTGGAGGAACCATTTGAACCTGGGACCTGAGGACCGACACCCACACTCATCTGACTCCTGATGATGCAGCTGAGACCTGATTCTGACTCATCAGTTCCGTCTTGATGAAGAAACCAGAAAACAAACCTCCTAATCAGCAAAAACGTTTTATGATTTGTTGTCAAAGAGTGAGCTCGATGTTGGTCTGATCTGTGGAGAACATCTGTCCATACTGAAGGTTATCTTGGAAGTGACAACTTGGATTAAAACACACTGGAAGCCAGTAGTGAGGCTGAGGTGGTGTTTTATGGTCGTATTTATGTTTACTGGTGTAAGATTGGCTGCAGCGTTCTACACCAGCAGCAGGTGATGGGTTAATGATTGGTCAATACCAAAGTATGAGAAGTTAAGGTAACCTTTGACCTCGGTGGTGATTCTCAACTGGTAAATCTCAGCCTAACAAATTAAATGTTTCATTTCAGAGTTTTGATTTGGTCATTAAAATGCAAAGTTCATTTTTATGAATAAAAATCAAAGTGCTTCATAAATCGAATCTAAATTATGCATAAAAAAATAATACGGATCATTACAAACAAAATAAATACAATATTTTAAAAGGATCTTGAATAAAAGTATATTTGAATCAGAAAGTCTCCATCTGCTTCTAAAATGAGTCCTAGCTGTCAAAAATCAGAAAAAACAAATAGTCGATTCTCTAAGGAGCAACAGACCAAAATCTGGTCTCTGGTTCTTCTAATGTTCTGGTTGGAGGACCTGAGGACTCGGGTTGGAGTTTACGATTTTAACCATTCAGACATGTTAAGAGGGGCTTGACCAATCAGAGCCCTGAAAGTTAAAGTCAGGATTTATAAATGACAGAAATATTCAAACTGGAGTGAAGCTGGATCTTCTACTGGTTCCAGTTGGGAAATTTGCTTCAGCAATGTGGACCAGCTGAAGGCACACACACACATATATAAATACACACATACATACGTCTCACTCATACATTCATCCATCTACACCCAAGGATATTTTCTACGATTCTCATCCTCATTTCTGTCTGGTATGGATTTATTTCCTTCCAGTTTCATCACAATCCTTATGGCTGTTTGAGTTGAAATGATCCTTTTCTATAGTTATCACTATTATTAACAACTGTGTGCCTAACGTCACTGCTGCTCAGTTCTTCTACTATTCATGTTTGATATTGAGCAGAAATTCAGTAGACGACACACTGATGCAAATGGTATATGCACCTATATGTCTCTGAGGTCCAGTCGTCTGGGTCTGGTAGCTGCCCACACCAGCAGCATCCTGTGTGGATCCCCCAGAACCAGGAACTGTCTACATTTACACTTGAGATCAGTGGACTTTAGAGCCATAAAACATCTTCTAAAATCGGTCTCCTGTAAGGTACTTTGTGACTTTTGTCTTAAAAGATTATACATAAAATTTTACTTCCCCCACCATGGTGTTGGTGACAGAAATGACCCACAACCACACAGACTAACCATGCACACACAAGCAGTTTTGATACGATTCAACTCATCAAACATAATGCAACTTCATTATCTAGTAAAACTAATTGTGTCTCACACACACACACACACGTCCTTCCCATCTGTACCGGGTTGGCCCGGGTAGCCCCAGTCGGCCCCAGCCTGGCCCGGTTGATTCCACACATCCTTGCCTTAAGCCCATGTGGGCTGATTCTACCCACCAATCAGAGGCTTGCTCTAATGGAAGGTGTGAATTTGCTGTCAGCAGTGGGTGTGTTGGTCCTGGTCGGCCTGAAGCAGACCCCCTCGAGAAGAGGGCCGAGAATGAGCCTTGGTTGGCCCGGAAAAATACCAGGCCACCCAGATATGTAAACAACCTACGCTACCCGGCCCGCGCCGACCCGGTACAGATGGGAATGGCCCAAGAGAGAGAGTGGCCCTCTCCCAGAGACCCACTGCAAATTGATTTGAACTCCATCAGCTGATCTTGGGTCTGTTTGTCTCCATCTAATGGACAAGAAGAGACATTACCAGGCCAAAGACAGGTTCAACATCTGCTTAGCTATCAGGAACAGAATCATTCAACTACTAAACTAAATCTGAAGATTAAATAAAACAAGTCAATGAAGGTGAGAAGTGCTAAAGCTAGCATTCTGCAGCTAACGGGGAAGATCACGTAACAAACACAAACATTAGGCGTTCTCATCCGATGAAAGTCTCTGACCTCTCACACCCCTCTGAAGGTTTTAGTTGGACCGTCTTTAATAAGACCAATCAGCTGTTCATCCATCAAACTCAGAATTTAAAAACAAATAACTTTTCTGCTGTTTTGAACCAACTTTCACGTGTTTTATGTTTGTTATTAATAAAGATCAGGTAAAATAACACAGCAGAAAAACCTTTATTTGAAGAATTAACAGTAAAGTAAAAAAACAAAAACAGATTACAGAAGCAACAATTCTACAAACCAGGAGGAGAATAGCAGGAACTCTTCCAACTATCATGTATGCACCTTTCTTCTCTTGACCGTATTTTGAATGAGGAGTAATATTATGAACCCAGATTGTAGAGAAATAAACGGATCTAGAGCCAAATGTTTTAAATGTAACCTTATGATTTCTACTCAAAGTGAGCCCAAACTCCTCCTGTGCTCTACAGAACTTTGGTACCATCTGGTGGCTGGAGGCAACATTGCAGACCTGAAAATCAGATCCTAAAAAAACAGGAGGTCGGGACAGAAGAAGAAAAGTTCTGTCCCAGACAGAACCCGTCGCCAGCTGCTTGAGCTGGTTGTTACCAGTAAATGCTTCAGGCGCTGAATGAAATTATTGTGAATTGTTTCTAATCTTTGAGATTTGAACCAGGTCACAGACCTGAAAAAAAACCCAGCAGGTTATTCCATCGAGTCTCCGTAACTACAGGCGAGTTTCAGGTGTAGATGGGCTCCGGCAGGAGGGAGGGGAGGTAATCCTGCTGCGCTGAGATCTCCGGGGGCTGCCAGCGACTCTCCATCAAAGCATCATACAGCTCCTCGCTGTGTTCCATGAACTTCCTGTTGGTTTCCAGAACATCCACCTCCAGACCAGGATCTTCAATAAACAACAGGAAGGATGGTGAGAGTCATCAAAACATCATCAAGGTGCATCTAAACAGTAAAACACCTCCGGGTCAGTCCCAACTCCACTAAGCCAGACAGACACCAACAACCAAGGAAACACTGTGAGCCTTCCAGGCCTCAAGGGCTGGTATCCAGCATGTTGAAGTGGTTTCTCTGCTCCAACACACTTGATTCAGTGAATGAATCACCTGTGCCGCAGCTCATCAGGCTCTGCAGAAGCTTGTTAATCACCTGCTGATTGAAATCAGGTGTGTTGAAGCAGGATTAAAACCTTAACGTGCTGGATACCGACCCTGCAGGCCTGGAATTGAATAACCCTGCTTTACAGTGGCAAGTTGGAGCTGGCCACGCCTACCCATCCCCACCTCAAGCTACTATAAGCTGAGAAGCTCCTACAGGCCCTTCTCAAAAAATTAGCATATTGTGATGAAGTTCATTATTTTCTGTAATGTACTGATAAACATTAGACTTTCATATATATTAGATTCATTACACACAACTGAAGTAGTTCAAGTATTTTATTGTTTCTAATACTGATGATGTTAGCATACAGCTCATGAAAACCCCAAATTCCTATCTAAAAAAATTAGCATATCATGAAAAGGTTCTCTAAACGAGCTATTAACCTAATCATCTGTATCAACTAATTCACTCTAAACACCTGCAAAAGATTCCTGAGGCTTTTTAAAACTCCCAGCCTGGTTCATTACTCAAAACCGCCATCATGGGTAAGACTGCCGACCTGACTGCTGTCCAGAAGGCCATCATTGACACCCTCAAGCAAGAGGGTAAGACACAGAAAGAAATTTCTGAATGAATAGGCTGTTCCCAGAGTGCTGTATCAAGGCACCTCAGTGGGAAGTCTGTGGGAAGGAAAAAATGTGGCAGAAAACGCTGCACAATGAGAAGAGGTGACCGGACCCTGAGGAAGATTGTGGAGAAGGACAGATTCCAGACCTTGGGGGACCTGCGGAAGTAGTGGACCGAGTCTGGAGTAGAAACATCCAGAGCCACCGTGTACAGGTGTGTGCAGGAAATGGGCTACAGGTGCCGCATTCCCCAGGTCAAGCCACTTTTGAACCAGAAACAGCGACAGAAGCGCCTGACCTGGGCTACAGAGAAGCAGCACTGGACTGTTGCTCAGTGGTCCAAAGTACTTTTTTTCGGACAAAAGCAAATTTTGCATGTCATTTGTAAATCAAGGTGCCAGAGTCTGGAGGAAGACTGGGCAGGGGGAAATGCCAAAATGCCTGAAGTCCAGTGTCAAGTACCCACAGTCAGTGATGGTCTGGGGTGCCATGTCAGCTGCTGGTGTTGGTCCACTGTGTTTTATCAAGGGCAGGGTCAATGCAGCTAGCTATCAGGAGATTTTGGAGCACTTCATGCTTTCATCTACTGAAAAGTTTTATGGAGATGAAGATTTCATTTTTCAGCACGACCTGGCACCTGCTCACAGCGCCAAAACCACTGCTAAATGCTTTACTGACCATGGTATTACTGTGCTCAGTTGGCCTGCCAACTCTCCTGACCTGAACCCCGTAGAGAATCTGTGGGATATTGTCAAGAGAAAGTTGAGAGATGCAAGACCCAACAATCTGGATGAGCTTAAGGCCTCTATCGAAGCATCCTGGGCCTCCATAACACCTCAGCAGTGCCACAGGCTGATTGCCTCCATGCCACGCCGCACTGAAGCAGTCATTTCTGCAAAAGGATTCCCGACCAAGTATTGAGTGCATAAGTGAACGTAATTATTGGAAGGTTGACTTTCTTTGTATTAAAAACACTTTTATTGGTCAGATGAAATATGCTAATTATTTGAGATGGGAATTTTGGGTTTTCATGAGCTGTACGCCAAAATCATCAATATTAGAAACAATAAAAGGCTTGAACTACTTCAGTTGTGTGTAATGAATCTAATATATATGAAAGTCTAATGTTTATCAGTACATTACTGACAATAATGAACTTTAAAAAAAATGCTAATTTTTTTAGAAGGACCTGCATATCCTTTCCCACGCGATCATCTGTTTGACAGAATGGTAAAGAGGTAAAATGGGTTAATAAAAGCATTACCTGGTCACTAGTGCATCTTTCATCAGCATTTTTATCCTTTTGAACTTTAACCTAAAGATGGTCAGAGTTGAATTGCGGGGCCACAGAAAACACGATGAGGGTAAATAATCCCGATCAGGGAACTTAACCCATTTAACGAGCAAGTAACTCCCATATTAACTTTTTGTTGCTGATAACCTGCATAGATGAGTGTCTAATGGTGCTGTACACAAGTGTAATCATTAGTGTGGCACTTTAGTGCTACTTACTTTAAATTTAATATTTCAGCCCAAAACCATAATTCTATCTCATTCTTCAGGTTAAAACTCTGCTCCACACTCACGTAGAACCAGCTGTGGCTGATGGCTAAGCTGAAAAACGTGACGTCAGCAAATTATTATGTGGCTGCACTGCACTGGTCTCCAGGTGAGGCAGCTCCACCTGGCTCAGCCACTCACCTGCTGATGTGACACGTTGGCGCTCCGAGCCGCTCGCCTCCTTGAAAAAAACGCCCCCCTCCCCTTTTCATCTAATGATCGTGATTAACAGGAAATCCTCCAGAATGCAGCAGAATCTGTGTCTGCTTTTTTTCCTGAGCGGTAAGTCTTGCGCGAGTACGCACAAGCGCATTAACAACTCGTTTTTAGACTGAGAAACTGGCAGCGCATGCAGGGCTGTTGAGGGGTGTGTGGTCTACCACTGCCTCAGTTAGGGATGGGTACCGAATTCGGTACTTTTTAAGGTACCGACCGAATTCCATAGTACCGACCGAGCACCGACTCACGTCATTTGAAACGGTGCCTCGTTTCGGTACCCGTCCTTCATAACGAGAACTTGCCTAGACAGCTGCGCATGCGCAAGAGCGTTATGTCATCGGTCGATGCGAGCCAGTTGTAAACAGAGCAGCATGGTAGAAAGAAGGAACGCTAAAGCTTGGGTCCACTTCACTAAATGTGATGGGTAACGATGAAACCAGCGACAACGATCTAAGTGAGACATCCTCATCTTAATCTGCTCCGGTAGGTAAATAAAATGTTTAAGACAACGCTAGCTTGATATGTTAGCTTCCGTTTCGCTAATGGTGCGTTCGCCTTCTCCTCGGAACTCTGAATTTCTGACTAGAAGGACATGAACGCGCTCTAAAGTTTGGCTTCACTTTACTAAATGCGACGGGTGATTGGGTGAAGATGAAACCAGCGACAACGATCTAAGTGTGAGGCATCATCGTTTTAATCTGCTCCAGCAGCTAAATAAACTGTTTAAGATAACGTTAGCTTGGTATGTTAGCTTCCATTGCTACCGTTGTTATCAGCTAATGGTGCGTTCCCTTTCTTCTCGGAAATTCTAACTTCCCAGTAGGAAAAATCAATTGAAAAAGACGGCAAAAGGAATGAAGATACACAGTAAATTTAGTTCACAGTAAAGATGTTTGCTTCAGTTTAATTATCAGCTTATAAAACTACAAGGACAATGTTAAAATACAAACAGCTGAATGTTATTTATCGTGATATTTATCAAATATGGTTATAAATTGAGAAAAATAAATATTTAATTATAAAAGAGAATTAAAATAATAAACACTCAAAAGTATCGAAAATTGGTACCGTTAAGTACCAGTATTGATGCCTAGGTACCGGGAATTAGTACCGGTATCGATTCAAATGTCAAAGGTACCCATCCCTCTCTCTGTCCGCCAGGCAGCGCCTCTTTCAGAAGTGTTTTCCTAACAGGAAGTGTGGATGAAATACATCTCCACCCATGCCTTGACTCTCACTTTAACTCCTTAAATCCTACTTTACAGTTTGTGTTTGAAATGATTTGACTTTGATTTTTTTTTCTTCATCAGATATCAAAAACACTTCTAGACCCAACCCTCCATCCCAGCACTGACCTTCCACCTCTTCCTCCTCTGGAACAGCTTCACCTTCCTGGAAAAAAGAAGAATTATTTCAGTATAAAAGCTTTCATTTAATGGAGATGAGCTGAAGGTGCTGATCTTAGCAGGCGTACCTGTGGAGGGGGATACTGACTGTAGTCATACTGTGGGTAAGTGTAGCCGTACATTCCTGCTGTCTGATCGTAGCCCCAGGATGAGTAGTACCCAGGATAGGCCTGGTTCTGGTACTGGTTATACTGGTCATAGCCGTATTTGTAATCAGAACTGGACTGCCAGGACTGTTTGTTCTCCGACTGCTGCGGCGGCTTGTTCCTCAAACTGAAAGCGAGGAGGAGATGTAGAAGAAAGCTGTTGTTGTTCATCTCAAAGTCAAACAACAACACAGAGAGAGAGAGAGCGAGACTCACTTGTTAGCAGCTAAGCTCAACCTCAGAGGTTTACTCCCCAGTCCGACGGCACCCTGACACTCATCCAACGCTCGTTTCTGGAGCCGCTCATCCGGGAACTGAACAAAACCACAACCCCTGGAGAGAGACGAGTCAGGATGGCAAAAATTGATCAGAAACGGGCCTATCCAGGGTCAGGAACTCACTCTCACTGAAACAGATGAGCTCCCACATCAATCTCTCTAGTCCACGAGTAGTTAATGCTAAAGTTTACTGATATGACGTCTTAACTACTTCACCACCACTTACTTGGAGTTGCCCATGCTGTCAAGCACAACCTTCCCACCTCTGCAGGACGGGTAGCGGTTATAAAAGAACTCATAAAGCATCCCGTCGTCCACCTCTGGTGTTAGATCCCCCACAAACAGCGAGAACATCTGACTGGAACAGGGAGAACAGACAAAGGTTATGGACTCAACAGACAGCAGAACATCACCCATAACCTTTGGTGTTCTGCCTCTCACCCAGCTTCCTGCTTCCCAAATGTGGCTCGGTTCAACTTAAATCTTGTTGGCTGCACAAACAAATGACACAAATTGAAGTCTGACAGGTTTTCAGGAGTTTCCATAAAAAGAGAAGCCCGTACGAAGCTGAGATGTCCTCACCGGACTGGCTCCTGGTAAAGATTTTCCATTGATTTTACGAAGGCACCTTTCAGCTGTGGCCTCATCCGTCATCTCCACAAAACAGTAGCCCAGAGCACCCCTTGGAGACAAGCACACAACACAACAAGTCAAACCAGTGTTAGAGAGCCACCCGACCATCTGTGGAGGGAGAGCTCACCCAGTCATCTTGTTCCGGATGATGCGAACATTCACCACCTGCTCCCCCATGGTGGAAAAGGCTCTGGTAATGAACTTCTCGTCCATGTAGGTCTCCAGCTGCACAACAGAATCTTTATGTTTTACATTATTTACGTTTAATCACTTTATTTATGTTTTTTTCTGATTTAATGAACACCACATGCATCCGGTCACAGCATGACGCACGTAACGCTTAAATCTGAACATCACCTACAGGCTGTAGTTACGAAACAACCCGATAAGCAGAATGTAGTAACAGGGTTTAGTAGAATAAAAAAAGAACAATCTCGATCTTTATTTTGAAACGTGACTCCATAATGCCGCGTGCTTTCACAAAGTGTGAGCGCCGTCCATTAACAGAGCCGGTGGTTTTCCTTCTCTAACAGCAACGAGTTGAATCCTTTTAGAGAAGCTGCCTCTGATATGAACATTAAACAGCTGGTTTCTGATGAACCTCCGGGTCCACACCAGTGTTAGCTGTGATGCTAGCTGATGCTAGCTCCGTCTGTTCTAACTGAATGATTCAGTCTCAAAACAAATGTAATAAACAGATTAAACTCACGTTGCCCATCCATAACGTACTCATGATGATACGATAAAAAACCTGTAATTTCAACCCACTTTTAGTAGAATGTAAACTAAAGTTGAGCTGAAACAAACAGAAATGGAAGACGTCCTGTTCACGCATGCGCACTGCTGCTCGCTGGAAGCGTCTTTTGGAATTCTAGGATGTCCAAGGAAGATCCCGCCTTTCTAGCCTCTGATTGGCTGGAAGGACTCTACTACGATTGGCTATTTCGTGCAAGAGGAAACAGTCTTCCCTCTGCAGGTTCTTATGTTTACAGCCAGATCTTGAGGAGTTTTTTGAAGAAAATGTGAACTCATCGATATAATAAACGTCCTTTCCTGTTTAGCAACAAACCAGGCCCAGTTTCTTTCATAAAAGAGCCTGAAAAACATCAAATGTGAACCTGAAATAATTCTTGTAGCATTGTATCACACTGTAAACTGACTTTATATCTGTCGGGGTCATATTACTTCATTATTAGGCTATCCTGCTTTAATAGGTTAAGGCTGTTTACAAGTTAGAGCACATCTCTCATCATCAGATTAATGTATATCATTTAATCAAAAATTAAGTTAAAGCTGATTATGATTTAGACCTATTTTTCACCAGTTTTCAATATTCTAGAGAAGAAACAGACCTGATGCACACAGCTTGGCAGAATAGGGCAGTTTTATTAAATTTCATACCCAGGTAAAGCACATATGTTTATCCTATGTACTCTAATGCTTCAGAGCCAAGAGATAAGTAAGTCCTACAGTTTGATAAATGCAACAAGATTTAAAATTCACATTTTATGTTTTTCAGTTTTCTTATGAAACATAAAATATGTTGCAAACCAGGACAGAATGTTTATTATAGCACTAAGTTCACATTTTCTTTACTAAACTTCCCAAACCAGCTTTCTGCTGGTGGCAGAACAGTCAGGACTCCTCATTAAATCAACTGATCTACAGCGAGGACAGCCAGTTTGCTGTTAAATGAAATAGCCAATCGTAGTGGAGCTTTTCTAGCCAATCAGAGACGAGAAAGGCGAGATCTTCCTTGGACATCCTAGAATTCCAAATGACGCTCCCTGGAGCTCGAGTAAATAAAAACTTTATTGAAGACATGAACACGACACGTCCAATTCAATAGAATGGAAGCCCATTCCCGCTACTCAGATAAAATAAATATCTCATAATATCCATGGATCATTTTTATTTTATATTATTTTTATTTTATTTTGTTTTGGGAAGATAAACCCACCTGAGATTAATCATTTCATTTTCGAGAAGGTCCTTCCACTACCTTACAGTGAGTAAAGAACAAGATAGCTGAATCAATAAGCAAAAGAGGAAAGTCCAAAGACACAAAGGACAAACAGACAGAAAACGTGAAAAAAATACAAACAACTACATGAAAAAATAAAAACAAAACAACAAAAAGTTCTTCAGGTTGGTATAATCAGGGATTATTAACGCTCAGAATTGAAGGATTTAAATGAGCGAGCTACTAAAGAACAGCATGTCCTGTTTGATCTGAATCATAGCAGCACCTGGTGTTCAGTATGAAAAGTGTTTCATCACACAATGGGTACGGAAAGTGTACAATCCCCTGTCTGTTTTTTACCTTTTGTTATATTGTAGCCATTTGCTAAAATCAATTAAATTCATTTGTTTTCTCATTAATGTACACACGTGGCACCCCGCATGGACAGAAAAGCACTGAATTTTAGAAATTTCTGCAGAGCTAAAAAAAAATAAAAGACAAACAGATTTATTAGGTGGTCCTATTCAGACCCTTTGCTGTGACACTCATATCACAGCATCATAATCATCTTTCCATTTCTAAACATCCTTGAGATGGTCCTACACGGTCACTGGAGTCCAGTGGGGTTTGATTCTACTGACTGGACTTGATTAGGAAATCCACACACCAGTCTATATGAGACCTTACAGCTCACCATGCATGTCAGAGTTGTAATGTATGACTAGATGTCTTTTGAGGTTTAATTACGATCAATAAGATTTGATGATTTCTATATAAATATGGAAATCCAGTCGGACTGGTCTTTGAATGTTTAACCAGAAGATTTACAATTCTTTGTTTATTCAGGGGTCGAAGACGCTTCGTATCAATTCAGACAGATTCAGGTTTGTAAAAAGTAAGAAATTTATTTTCTAAACAATTAAAAACTTGACAACGCGTTATGTAATGAATGAATCTAAGTGGATGGAATGTGAGGTGTGATGATGCGTGAATGTGATGTTATCAGAACTTTCGTATCTGGAGAAAATGAGTTCTGAGTGGGAGTGAATTTGGTCTCCTATAAACTACAGTGATGGTTTATAAAACCACATCAGACGCAATCTGTCGAGTCTACGTACCCTTATCAGAGACTCTCTTTTGGATCCGAGATGCCGGGGAGTCCGTGGACCCCACGGTACCGAAGTCCGTAGAGAAACAGCAGTAAGACCAGGTCAGTCCAGAGTCATCTCCAGATCACGACAAACAGGTGGACTTGTTTTGCGTCTATGGAGGACTCTTAAGGAGTCGGAGCTGGTTCAGCTTTATTCTGAAGGAACCGTTTGCGGTCAGCTGTAGCGTGCAACAGGTTTTGACAGCTTGTCACAAGATGCAATGGGAGAAGAGGTTTCCTCCGATGGCTAGTCAGAGTTGGAAACAAGTGTGAATCACTCAGGAAGTGAAGCTGTTTAAATAATGGCCATATTTTGGTTTACTGACGAGTCAGAATTTGCCCTGTAAAGGGGTTTTGCCAACAAACTCAGATACACACCTCCCTCAGATATGAAGACGCTGATTTTGTGCATAAGAAAATATCTATGTGCAGTGACGTCAATTCTAACTTGCGTCATGGAGATATGGTGAGTATGTCTTGTCTAGTCAGTGCACTGATTACATATATGGGTCATATATTTCATTTCATCCTCATTAATCTTTCAGCGTAATAATAATATTCATTTCAACTTCAGTAGTTTAAGCACAGATTAATCAAAACATTTCATCTAACCATACTGTCCAGTTCATTATATGATTAGTTTCTCATATTGTTCACTTCATTACATGATTTAATTATGAAAGTTCATCCATCTTGATCTGTGAAGAAGAGCAGTCTTAGATAAGAGGGAGCTTGCGAGGGACCTTGGGCAAACAACAGTATCTTTCTTGCAGATTAAAGGCACCAGTTAAGACTTATGTTTCCAAATGGCCAGATACTGAAGAGGTCAGACTGTAGGTGGAAAACTGACCATTTCTGGAGGCTACAGAGCAAATGAGAATATGAGGTCAAAGGAACTGCCTGAACTAGTGCAGAGACAGAATTGTGGCAAGGCACAGATCTCGACAAGGTTACAAAAACATCTCTGCTGCACTAAAGGTTCCTAAGAGCACAGTGGCCTCCACAATCCTTAAATGGAAGACGTTTGGGACGACCAGAACCCTAGAGCAGGACATTCTGAGCTACCGGGGAGAAGAACCTTGGTGAGAGGTGAAGATGAAATGGTAAATGGTCTGTATTTGATATAGTGCCTTCCAGAGTCCTAGACACCCCCCCCCCCCCCCCCCCCCCTTTGGCCTTAATTCTAAGTGGTGTGTGCGGAGAAAACCAGGCACTGCTTGTCAATTGTCCAGCGAAGCATGGTGGTGGCAGCATCAGGCTGTGGGGGTGTTTTCAGCTGCATGGACAGGATGCCTGGTTGCAATCGAGGGAACATGAATGCAGCAAGGTACAGGGATATCCTGGACAAGAGTGCTCAGGACCTCAGACTGGGCCAAAGGGTTACCTTCCAACATGACAATGACCCTAAACACAGCTAAAATAACAAAAGAGGCTTCATGGTAACTCTGTGACTGTTAATGAATAGCCTAGCCAGAGCCATGACTTGAACCCAATTGAGCATCTCTTGAGAGACGTCACAGTGTCCCGACTGATCATGCGCCCTGTCTACTTGCCCAAGGGGATGTCCCTGTGGCTGACTGGTTAGTGCACGTGCCTCTCATCCGGGAGTCTGGCGATCGAATCCTGCCGGGGCCCTCGTTTCTCCACCTTGCCACACTAAAAATGGCTGTCCACCAACGTCCAATCCAGTCCAATCCAGTTTTATTTATGAAGCACTTTAAAAGACCCAGCACAGGAACAAAGTGCTGTACAGAAAATACATTAAAACAATTGACTAAACAGAAAACAGCAAAGATAAATAAATAAATAAAACACATGACACATAAAATTAAAATAGCCCTATATTAAAAAAAAACTTGATAAAACTTGATAAAACCACATTGAATCACCTAAAACAGCTAAAATAAAATAAAAATAGAAACCAACATCTCACAAGGTATCAAAAGCCAGGGTAAAGAGGTGAGTTTTCAGGAGTGCCTTAAAAACAGGTAAGGAACTGGCCTGTCTTATCTCTAAAGGAAGTTCGTTCCACAGTTTTGGAGCTGCTACAGCAAAAGCGCGATCTCCTCTAAATTTACGCTCAGTCCTGGGTACAATCAGGAGCAGCTGATCAGCATACCTGAGGGAGCGGGAGGGAGTGTAAGGCTGTTTCAGGTCAGAGAGATAAGAGGGGGCGAGGCCATCAAGACCTTTAAAAGCAAACAAGAGGATTTTAAAATGAATCCTAAAAGAAATGGGCAGCCAGTGAAGTGAAGCTAAAACGGGAAATGTGCTCAAACTTTCGAGTGCCAGTTAAAAGACGAGCTGCGGCATTTTGCACCCTCTGTAGGTGACTAATACATGATGCACTGACCCCAATATAGAGTGCGTTACAGTAATCCAGCCGAGTGGTTACAAAGGCGTGGATCACTGTCTCAAAGTGCTGCCGTGAAAGAATTGGCTTTATTTTTGCCAGCTGCCTGAGGTGAAAGAAGCTAGATTTTACCACTGCCTTAATCTGATGTTCAAACTTCAGATCACAGTCCACTTTGACCCCCAGGTTGGTGACAGTTGGCTTAACAAACTGGGCCAAGGAATCTACAAACCCATTGGGGGTCTCAGTAGGACTACCAAAAATCATCACCTCAGTCTTTTTATCATTGAATTTTAAAAAGTTCACAGACATCCAAGCCTTTATGTCGTCAAGACACTGAAGTAATGGCTGTAACGTTCACCATCCAACCTGACATAACAGGAGAGGATCTGCAAGGAGGAATGGCAGAAAATCCCCAAATCTGGGAAACTTGTTGCATCTTTACCAAGAAGACTCAAAAGGTGCTTCTACTAAATACTAAGCAAAGGGTCTGAATACTTAGGACCATGCGTTAAATCAGCATGGGGTGCTGTGTGCATTAATGAGGAAAAAATAGTTTGATATTTAGCAAACAGCTACAATATAAGTGAAGAATTGACAGAGGACTATACGCTCCGTCCACTGCAGATAAAAGATTAACTTCATCTGCGCATGTTGGATTATTCCAGCCGAGACACGATAATAAAGGCTGATTTAACTTGTTAACAGCACTGTTCCAGAAGCTGCTTTTATTTGACCTACACTCCACTTTACTATCCTAGAGGCTTTTCAGTGATTTTGTTGTGAGAAGCATTTTCTGCGTGTTTTATGCACCAGATGGAGGCATCTCATCCACTTATCCAGAGTTGGGCCGTGGGGGCAGTAGCCCAAGCAGAGGCCCAGACTGGTCTCTCCCCAGCCATATGGGCCAGCTCCTCAAGGCGGTCCAGGCCTCCGTCCACGAGGAACGCAGCATGTGGAACTCTTAATGGGAACCGCCGAGTCGGCATTCTGCCTTCTCACCTTTTATCCGAGTAAATATTCACTACTTTATAAATAAAAATACATTTTAATGCAAACAGGATTAAATGGGTTTAGGTGTTTTAAGAACCTGCGGACTTTGATGACATTAACTCGGTGCTGGTTCTTGTTCCAGCAGAACTCATAAGCATCTGATTTGTGGATGAATTCACATTCAGCCAAGGAGAACTTGGATGTTCAGGTCCTAGAACTGCTGCAGACCATTTTTGACTCCAATAAACCCCCGAGTTCAAATTCTGACTCAAACATTCCTGGAAGGCGAGTAAAAAGAAGCAGCAACACCTGGTGGCTTGTTTTTCTCTTTAATTAAGATAAGTTATGTACACAGTTTGTTTACTCCGACTATGCACACTTTACCTCCTCATCAACAACCTTTCCACAAAAGTGACCATAGACTAAAATCCCAGAAAAGATTTAGATTTAGCCGTGTTCCTCAACCTGACGCTTTGATCTGTGTTTTCTGGAGATAGTCACACCCAGGTGATCAAATATATCCAGAAAACATCTGGTGACCTGCTAACAGACGAAACAAAAACACAGAGAGGGACAAAAGGCCACAAACCCTCAGCAATCGCTGCCGGTGGGTTCACACTGCTGGATCTACTCGTTTAGGAGCAAAACAATGCCTTAAAGCTGCAAATGGGATGGATCAGACGCAGAAATGGAAAAACATCTAATTATGAAACTCTAAAGCTTCCTGTTCCGGTTTTTATTTCCACAACAATGACGGGAAACAGCTGATTAAAGGTTTGAGGTCTCACAAATCCACTGATCAGCCCTGCTGCTCTGATCGCTTTTCATGGAAGATGTAGGAAGACACACTTCTCGTCTTTAATCCAACGAAGCCTCAAACCACGTAGCAACGTCCAGATCAAAAGAAATCAAAGGTTAACAGCGAGTGGCACATTTTATATGAAGAGAAAGTGCAAATAAAGATGGTAGAAAAAGCCTCCGACGGAAAAAAGATACAAGGTCCCACGATCGTTTCAGAGGAAGACATTTCTCACATAGAGCTTTAAAATCCAGACCTTCTTACATTCAACCTGTGTGTGTGTGTGTGTGTGTAGCGCTCTCATTAAGGACAACATCTCTGAGCAACAATTCAGCACTGCAAACAGATTTTGAACTAAATGTATGACTTAAAACAGAGAAAGGCCCAAACAGAACTTTCTCATTTCTGTACAGACTCATTATATTTATGCCATAATCAATATTATAACTATGAAATCATTATATTGGATAGTTTGTGTCTGTTGACAAGCTGATGTTGCCACAAGTGGGCGTGTTTGTGCACATAAATGTGCATCCTGATGGACGCACACACCTAAAACATGACACCTGTTGTAGGCGGAGCTATTCTGATCAGAAACAAACCAGAGCAGGACAAAGGCAGAAGATCCACTCTGCAGGAGGAGACAGGAAACCCACAAGAGATAATGTGTGGACACACACGCCTACACACACCTACACACACACACAGACTCAGTCCATCTTCTCCTTGTGAACCAGTTTTGGAGCATCAACAAAGTCCTGGCCGTTGAATAGGATGATGGTGGCCGTGATGGCGCTGGCGGCTCCCCAGAACATCACGTAAGCGAGGGTCTCGGTCCACGTGTCCCCTGGAGGACAAACAGCCAGTCAGTTTTAACCCAGCCAGGTCTGTGCTCGGCGTTAGTTACCGTCAGCTTACCGGCCATCAGGAGACAAACGATGCACATGGAAAACGCAACCAGCATGACGATGGGCAGCTGAAAACAAACAAACACACACACAAGTTAATGGCCGGGTCGGTGCAGCACATCTTCTCCGTTTAACAGAGGACGTTCAGATGGACTCACCGTTAGGAACTTCCAGTCTTTGTGAACACGAAGAGGAGTGGGTCCGTCTGAATCATCAACAGCAAAGTTACCCAGAAAAAGGTCGATGGCATCCTGAAAACAACAACAACGGCGTCACTGGAACAACAAAACACACAAAGCTACCAGGCGCTTCAACGGCAGCAGCTCCCAATGAACATCAAAACTGGTCTAAAACACCAAAAGTTGTTAAGTTGGAAGTGAGAGAGTCTGGTTCTGGTTCCGTGATCGGGCGAATCACAAGACTTGAGACTCGTGCTGCATTCAGACCCTTGTATCTACATCAGGTGACTTGGGAGAGGTACCTGTCTGAATCCATCTGAGAAGTTGTTTTTGTAGTAGCGGATCATGGAGTTCCATCCGTCCATCACCAAACCCCACCTGGTCCTCTTCCCGGTCCTGGAGGACAAATTCACTTTTGTTAAGCATGAAAACCTCGGAGGTGGAAATCTTGTTCCTGTGAGGAGGAGGAGGAGGTTCTGTACCTTGTGAAGTCGGTTTTTAGTGCTCCAGTTCCAGCATACTGGACAGCACATGCATTAGCATTGTCAGCCCATGCTGATTAGAGAGCGCGCACACACACACACACACACACACACACACACACAGAGAAAACGTCAGAACACACATCTTCTACTAACAACACATGCTCCCACATCAGCTCATCACTTTACCGTTTTTGTAAATCTTCTCAAACTCTATCTGCTCTTCAAGGCGCTGACCCACATTTAGGACTCCCATCCTCTGTGGAGACAAAACAAGAACATTGTTGGTCTGGCTTCCTCCTGATGACAGGTCACCGAGGGTTCTGCGGTAGGACATTTGGAATGACCTACCAGCACAGGTTAGAAGCTTTTGAATCACGCTTGAAGACCCATTTTTTTGGATTGGCATTTGGCCCAGTATGAGTTGTATTCACTAAAGTTTTTTTTATTTTTTTTAATCTTTGTACTTATTCTGTTTTTACTGTGTAATTTCTTGGCTGCTTTTGTGTCCAGCACTTTGGCCAGCTCAGGCTTTATAAATAAAGTTATCAATCCATCTGTCTATTCATCCATCCGTCCATCTATCTGTCTATATCTATCTGTCTATCTGTCTATATCTATCTGTCTATCTGTCTATATCTATCTGTCTATCTGTCTATATCTATCTGTCTATATCTATCTGTCTATCTGTCTATATCTATCTGTCTATCTGTCTATATCTATATCCATCTATCATCTATCTATATCTATCTATCTTTATCTATCCATATCTATCCATCCATCTATCTTTGTGGGAGATTTTTAAATTAGCGCAGAGGTTCGGATTATAACCTTTACACCACCTTAATCCACTCTGTGAATGTAAGTAAGTAAGTAAAAGTTTATTTATATAGCGCCTTTCACAGATATAAATCACAAAGCGCTGTATGAATGCTGAATGCAGCCCAGTTACCCCAGCAGCCTGTCCACCAGTCCAGACCCTGTAAAGGACAGGCAAACCCTGGGGGGCTCCATGCTGATGAATCTGGACTCTGGTCTCCCGAACAGCTCAGTTAATTCGTTAAAGCTGCTTCTGCTCTAAGAGACTTATCCAGGAATGTTGGAATACCTGCAGCTGGGATTGCAGAGAGCGCCGGGCTAACAGGCTCTGGATCACGTTGGTCCTGTCCAGGCAGTCCATGCAGTTACTGCGGAATACTCCTTTCTGCTGGCTCACGATCTTCCCCTCCTTGTACACCATGAAGTAACTACACGCAGTAAAAAGTGTGATTATTTACTGACAGGAAGAGTGAGGTGGGCAGCTGGAGGTTCAGTTACCCGTATTCCTCCTGAGTCTCTGCGACGGCATCCACTAAGATCTGCAGACGGTCCCACCTCATGTTGCTGCACTCCTTGTGAAAGTCAAAGGCCAGATAACTGAAGACACAGAAGAAGATGGTTACAGGTGGATTTCTTGTTCCTGGAACAGAGCTCCTCCTGCATTTAGTTACAGCGCTGCACAGAAATGTCTGAATTAAACTTTCATTTACTTCTTCACAGCAAGTTACCTGTTTGACATTGCAGGCGTATAATAAAAACTCTACACACGGTGTGGGCTGCGTCACCGTTACAACTGAGAAATGGCTGTAGTTGCTCATCGTGGACGGGTGGGGGTGTACCTGTGAGCATGAGGGGTTCTGTACCTGACACAAGTAGCACAAAGTAGCCACAGTGTCTGTGGTGATGTTCAACATTCTGCTCAGTCTCTGGCTTTTTATCAGAGTCTGAACCTGGAAACAGCCTCAGGAAGCAGGCAGAAAGCTCTGGAACAACCAGTGACTCCGCCCCCTATCCAATCAGTGGCTGACAAGTCGCCAACATTGTGCTTTTGGCCCGACTTGGTACGCCTGGAACCACGTGAAAGCATTTTGTGACCTTTCTGATCAGCGGCGTGAAACGTTTTCACTGCTATTCCGCGTGTTAAACGCTCCCGGTGGGAAGGGAGCTCATGGGTAAACAGAGCCGTGTCCAGGACTTTTAAAATGGGGTGGCCCATGTGGGGCACTTGTTTATTCATGGGTGGCACCAATGGTTATGCTTATTTATTTATTTACACAAATCCTTTATTTATTTATTTACTTTCTAGTGAGTTTTTGAGTTTCACATTGCACAATCACCATTTTTTTCCCCTCTTCATCTTCTACTTTTGTGGTGGTTAGCAAGTCACTTCTTGTTGCATTAAGCTTGGTTTAGGCTTGACGCATTCACTTTCCGCGCGGTGATGCGGCTCGTGGATGGAACGCGCTTCACAACTCACAGCGTTTATGGTTTGTGCGGCTTGTCTCTCCGGTGAGCCAATATACTCCCAAACTGTAGGGGGCAGCATGGAGCTCTACGGCATGCATCCAACACTACACCATAGTAGAAGTAGAAATTACTGTTTACAACACGGCATTTCAGCATTTTTAACAGCCTCCTCGTCTTTTCCGACAGTGCGAGCTATTTCTCTCCAAGAATTATTAACAACATGTTGATCACGGTGATCTCTGAGAGCTGAATCATACAAATGTCTGTATTTACAAACCTCTGCCGTACTAGTTCTTGCCAGTCCGCCATGTTTTTCCGCGTCCGTCCGTGTGGTTAGAAATTTTCCAAGGTGCACGTTGCGGAAATTCTGGGCCATGCGGAGGCGCGGTGGAGGGGTGTGGTTGTTAAAATGACGCAAAATGACGCAACTTTTCCGCGCGGACCTCGCGGACGCGTCAAGCATAAACCAACCTTTACTGCCACCAAATGGAGTTGAGTGGGACTCTAAGCATGATGTATTAAATAATATTAATACTACATACCTGGGCTAGAAAACAAGGTGAAAGGTGCATGCAACCACACACTATTTTGGAGTTTAGAACCCAAGCCTTTTGTCGACAATGTAAAGTCAATTTAAACTGGAACTTTGTGGGGTGGCACCTGGGGTGGCCAATCAGATTCTAAGGGTGGCATGTGCTACCCCAGGCCACTCCCTGGACACGCCCCTGTGGGTAAAACACCTCCAGTGGAAAGCCAGGGTTAGGTGCTCAGAGGAGGTGGTTAATGACAAATTCATGGTACTTTCTATCCGATTACCCGACTGAGACAAGTGAACATACAAGAAAAACGAACAACGTGATGAACGACACTTACTTAAGAAAACCATTGTTCAATCCAGAAGCCATCTTGGCAAAAGCTTCCTCCAGGGGCTTCTCCGAGCCCTTCTGATTCACCTGGAAAACAGCAGCACCAACAGTCCTTACGGGCATCTCGGGAGTTGTTCTGATGTGAAAGCGTGTGACAGAGAGGGCTCCTCACCAGGTTAAGAACCGTTTGCTTTCCATAAATCAGGATCTGGGAGTCAAAATGACTCTGGAAACCATCCATCTACACACATACTTTAGAGCGTTAGCAGTAAATCCCACAGATCAAAACCAAACTCACTGAAAACACCAGCACGTACGTGATTCATGCTTTTACTGATGACAGGCTTGGGCTTGTATTTGAGGTTTGGCCTTTGACTCCAGTAGAACGGCATTGAGCCTCGAGTCTACAGGAAAACAGTTATTCACATGTTGCTCTACCGGAGAACAAACACATCTGCCTGGGTCACCAACTCACCTGAACAAAAGAAGCTTTGGCTCCTTCATACAAAACTATCTGCTCAGTCTCCACAAAGTTAGCTGCATGGCCTTCAGAGTCGATGCCTGTTAGGACAGCAGCACAGGAAAATCAGGTCATGGACTTTTTATTCCCACAGATTAGTCACACGGAGTCACACGCAGATTTAATTTATCCACAATTTTGTCTCGAATGTCTTCCAAAACCGTCTCGTATTTTTCTACTTTCCCACTCAGGTGCTAAACTCGAACCAGTCTGGAATGGTTTCAGACGCCTGCAGCAACTTTCAAACAGGTTTAAAGTTTCAGCCACACAAGAGCAAACCCAGAGACTCAATCCAGAAAAGTCCTCTGAATGTTATTTAGTTTGTGGCAGACAGCCACCGCCCAGCCAGGGACCGGGTTCAGCCCAAACAAAAGTACGTATAGTCACAGTAAAGTTTGGATAAAGAAAGATCAGAACTTTTACTCTGAAGAGTCCAGTAGACTTTGTGGGTCTGCATACATTTAATTTTACAGGACAGGTGTAAACTGAGTTACTTTAGCTTTTCCCGAGGCTCTTGTCCTGTCTGTCTAGAGTGCTTCTCTGCGTTCCTCCTGAAAACTCAGTTTTTATTAAACTGTAGATTTGGTCAGCTGGTCATTCAACGCCACTGACAAGATTTATTTCAACGAGAGCGGAGTGGGGGTCTCCAGATTGCTCGAATGGAATGTGCTCGGTGGGGTATATTTTGGATTCCTGGAAGGAAAGGATATTATATACCTTTCTCAGGTGTCCGTAGAGGACATTGGACGTATGGAATCTTGACCTGATAATTACTGGATTGCTTCTAACTGGTGTAGGAGGATTTCTGGTTTTTTGGAAAATTGGGAAGTCTGTCCATCCATCCATCCATTTTCGTCCGCTTATCCGGGGTCAGGTCGCGCGGGCAGCAGCTTAAGCAGGGAGGCCCAGACTTCCCTCTCCCCAGCCACTTGGACCAGCTCCTCCGGGGGAATCCTAAGGCGTTCCCTCACCAGCCGTGAGACAGTCCCTCCACCGTGTCCTGGGTCTTTCTTTAGGTCTCCTCCCAGTTGGACGTGCCCGGAAAACCTCACCTGGGAGGCGTCCAGGAGGCATCCTTACCAGACGCCTGAGCCATCTTAACTGGCTCCTCTCGATGTGGAGGAGCAGCGGGTCTACTCCGAGCCCCTCCTGGATGACGGAGCTTCTCACCCGATCTCTAAGGGAGAGCCCAGCCACTCTGCGGAGAAAACTAATTTCGGCCGCTTGTATCCGCAATCTCGTTCTTTTGGTCACTACCCAAAGCTCATGACCATAGGTGAGGGTAGGAACGTAGATCGACCGGTAAATCGAGAGCTTCGCCTTCTGACTCAGCTCTCTCTTCACCACGATAGACCGGTACAACGCCCGCATCACTGCAGATGCAGCACCAATCCACCTATCGATCTCACGCTCCAGTTTTCCCTCACTCGTGAACAAATCCCCGAGATGCTTTAACTTCTCCACTTGGGGCAGGACCTCATCCCTGACCCGGAGAAGGCATTCTGCCCTTTTCTGACTCAAGGCCATGGTCTCAGATTTAGAGGAGCTGATTCTCATTCCAGCTGCGTCACACTCGGCTGTGAACCGCTCCAATGAAAGCTGAAGATCACGTTCTGATGAAGCCAACAGGACCACATCATCTGCAAAAAGCAGAGACTCAATCCTTAGGCCACCAAAACGGATGCCCTCCACACCTTGGCTGCGCCTAGAAATCCTGTCCATAAAGGTTATGAACAGAATCGGTGACAAAGGGCAGCCTTGGTGGAGTCCAACTCTCACTGGGAACGAGCCCGACTTACTGCCGGCAATGCGGACCAAGCTCTGACACCGGTCATACAGGGACCTAACAGCCCGTATCAGAGGGTCCGGTACCTCATAATCCCAAAATACCCCCCAGAGAGCCCCCGAGGGACGCGGTTGAACGCCTTCTTCAAATCCACAAAACACATGTAGATTGGTTGGGCGAACTCCCACGCACCCTCCAGGATCCCCCTAAGGGTATAGAGCTGAACCAGTGTTCCACGGTCAGGACGAAAACCACATTGCTCCTCCTGAATCTGAGGTTCAACAATCCGATGGACCCACCTCTCCAGAACCCCTGAATAGACCTTACCAGGAAGGATCACAAGTGTAGTTGGAACACAGCCTGCGGTCCCCGTCACCCACCACCCGCACCTACTCATCGGAGTCCAACTGTCTGATGTTTTTGTGCTTATATGTTGAGGCGTTTTTTTTAATAGCAAAGCTACCCTCTGTCGGGGGTAACTCTGATATGCCTCTTCTCCCTTATCGTCATGTAACCCTTTTCTATCTGCATATGAGAGCGCGAGGTACGTGCAGGCCAACAGTTCAGCCTGATTCTGTTATGTTACGTCAAACGTTGGACGGGTTGTTCTGTAACTGTAATTTTGCTGTACTGGGACGCTGGTACACTGACAAATAAAGGTCCTTGATCTATTTATTTTTTAAATTGGTGGTGCCTGTGTACCACAGCCTCGTCTTCGTCAGTGTGCCCCAGGGTAGCTGTAGCTACAATGTAGCTCATAACAACCACGGTGTGAATGAGTGTGTTGTTAAGTGCCTTGGGGGGGTTCTAGGACTCTAGAAGGCATTATATCAACTACAGACCGTTTACCATTTGCAACATGAAGACTGCAGTCCCACATTAACAACAGAAAGTAATTATCTAACCAAGCCAGTGTTGTGCTTCTACCTCTGACATAGTATCGGACACCTGCCCGGAAGCAGCTTCTCCTGGAGATGAGTATCCACTCAAAGATCTTCCCATTTATACGACATGGCTTAATCACAATGACTTTCCCAGCAGGGTCAAGGAAAAACTATTACTCATATTATTGCTATCTTAAGGTTATTTTTTAACATAAACTAATAAACTGCAAAAGGATACATCCGTGAACAACAGGCAGAGCAAACCTGTGGAGCTACAGACGCAAAACAACAAGTTAGGAAACAAATACAATTTTTTATAAATAATCACGAGTAAAAGTTACCTCTGGCTGCCCGGCCAGCTCTCTCAGTAGGTTCCCATTCCACACAAACCTCTGATCTGCCTGAAAACCACAACACAGGAGCCAGGAGGCTCAGATATGACACAATACATGTAAAAATAAATCACAGTACACAGTCAGATCTTAAAAGACATCAGGACGTATTATTGTGTGTACAGTTATACTGTGTAAATAATAAAAAACTATCATTAACACGTGTATCATGGCTCAAGTTATGATAGTGACAAGTTATGGAGTTCCAGAGGTCTTTTTAATGAAGACAGCACCAAGACGTGCCGAACACAGTCTGCTGACAGTCCGAAGGCCGGCCAAAGACAGGATGAAGGCAGTCTAGAAGCAGGCCAAAGATGAGACAAAGACAAGCTGAAGGAAGTCCGTAGACAGCCAGAAGGAAGTTTGCAGACAGGCTGAATGCAGGCCAAAAACAAACACACTAGGGCTGCACGATATTAGGAAAACCTGCGATATTCGATATTGTGATGTCGAGTATACTTGCGATAAATAAAAACTTAACTCAGGAAGAAAAATATCAAAAACAAAGAAATAAAAAATTCATAAAAATGAGAAAAGCAAAAGATGTGAGGAAAGGGAAAAAGAAAATGATCAGGAAAAGGTAATCAGTGGATCCCGGGAAAAGCAGAATCAGCAGAAAGAGCAGAACTAAGCTAACTCGGGTGTTTGCTAACCATCAAAGTTAAGTGCTGTCCGCCTCGGGGGAGGGCATCTGACCTATGAGAACCCACCCGATTGCCCAAATGGGTGAAGAGCTCCGTTTGATTTGTTAAAAAAAAATCACGGTTCTGTTTGACAGAACGCATCATGAGCAGCAAACATTTGAGCTGACCATTCATTGCGACATTTATCTGTTCTTTGCGATATGCATATTGTGCATGCTGATATCACGATAACGATATATTTACGATATATTGTGCTGCCCTAAAACACACTTATAGATAGTAATGCATGGTGTAACCGGTACATGGTTGATATGATATAAATGTAGCCACCGGTAGAGACTGACTCTACCGCCTATGAATGTTGTCAAGTTGCATCAACTCTGGATGAACGCAGTGACTGCTGCAGCTGCTAGGTGGAGCATGCGGATGAAGACATGCTTGTAAAGACGATGAGGTTATGTTGGTTATACCTGCCTGGTTTGGGATTAAGGAGTTTGATGCTGAGCACAAAAACATCCTCACTAAACAATTCTGGGCGACATTAAAGCGAAATTTCTGCACTAACAGCTCATTAACGCTAATTCCCTTGAACGTTGCTCATTTGAACACAGTCAACACACAGGGCTCCAAACTGTTTGGACACCTGCTGTGCTTCAGTTTGAAACAAGTTTCCTTCTGCTGTTCTCAGCCGTTCCTCCCATTAATTTAAAAGGTCGTGTCTGAAAGCAGCTCCGCATTCTGACACCGATACTTTTAAAGAAGTATTTGTTCTAATGAAATTCATTCAATTCCTTCTGACCTGTAGAAACAAAAGAAAACAAAATATCACGATGTAGATCGTTATCAAATGTGCTTAAAAATACGTTGTGAAATATATTTTAGGCCATATCGCCCATTCCTGCTCATAAAAGGTGGAAGTCCATCCTGCTGGTCTTTAGGGACCATGCATTTAGGGATTGGACCTCTCAGGACCAGTTAAGCCGGGCGGACACTGTGCGACTTTTTCCCTCGTAGCATTCAGCTTCAGCTCAAACTGTACGACTTCCTCGCAGGGCAGATCTCACGAGTCACGTGCTCACACTGCACGACCCAGTTCTCGGATGCGACCTGACTGCTCACACTGTACGTCTGGTAGCAACACGTCAGACCTAAGAATATGCTAAAAATAGCAGTTTTTACTCAACACGTCAGACTTTTTTGTCTTGTTTTGCCTGTTGTCCTTCGGGAGTGCTGCAGGAGGACACACAGGGATTTATGGGGGTTGGATGAGGAAAACGAAATAAAGAAAGTAAATCTGTGTTTTGTGATCAGTTTAATTTGACATGAACACGACAAACACGCTTTCTTGACAATCTTTGTGAGTAAAAAAAATGTGTAGAAATAAAAACGAACAGCGTGTGTTATTAGGGAAATAGCGGGGAGCGGTGTTGACGCATGATTGCACCGTGAGCGGTTCTGGTACTTTTTGGGTCACAGCTGCTCGCAGCGCCGCTTCAACCCTCACGAGGAACGAGCAAAATATCAAACCCTCCAGAAGTCCGTGCGAGCTCACGATTGCTGATCGGTAGCTGGTCACGTGGTGTTAATCGCCTCTCGTAACCCCCTGTACACGACGCTCGGCGCAAAACTCGCCCTGATCTCGTGGATTCTCGCACGAGTGGAAAATCGGCTCAAAACAGTGAAAAAGTCGCACAGCGTACGCCCGCCTTTAGTGGAGGGGTTGTGTAACTTAAACGATGAATGCTGAGGAGAAGAGGCTTCACGTGAATTGTTGAGACTTTTTATGAAAACCCACACCAAGACCGAAACAGAAGGTCTGACAATGAAGTACCATCAGAACCACCGTAGTAGAACCTGATTCCTGAGAGACGTTTTAGGCTTTGCGGTGTCACAGAGGGAAGAAACCCCTGATATGCTCAACACTCCTTTGTAGAAAATCCCTCTGGATGGTTTTCTCAGACATCTGGGTGCGGTGATGTGTTCTGAAGGTCATTACCCTCTCTAGGAGACTAATCTCATGGAAGTCCGGGCTGGTGTTGGCCAGTCGCTGCAGCGTGTGAGTCAGGTCAAAGTCCGTGCAGAAGTAGAAGCCATCTGTGGTTAACACGTTGTTGATCATAGACAGGAAGGTCTTATTCTCCTGGGACTAGAATAAAAAAAACAGACAGATCAAAGAAATCCACGTCTACAGGTTTAAACCATCTGATGTCTGTACTAGCTTCACTGGATGCAAGCAGCACAAGCATATTAATACAGTAGTGCTGGTAAACAAAATAAAGTTACAACAGGAATCATTTGAACTCCTGATTTTAAAGCAGGATGTGAGTTTGTGAAAAAGGACTAGGAGTAAGCTACTTTCTCAAACAAACTAGCGTCGTCCTTTCTGTTAGCTCGCAGCGGCGCGTGCCACATTTAGACACACAGATCTGACTGAAGACAAGCTGTAGCCAACAGAAAACAGGCCAGAAGCTCCAGAACCCACGCAAACCAAACTTCCTCCCACCTGCTTCCCTCAGAGGTTTAGAGATTTGCTGACCTGTATCTCTGACAGGTGCAGCATAGTCTTCTTATATGAGATGATGTCAAAATCCACAGCCTTCCACACGGCATGGCCCATGAGGCTGCCCACATTCCTCTTCCTGGTGATCACGATCAGGTACATCCCTGTGGCACACCTCAGTTTCACCAACTAGTTCAAATACCAGAACCAGCAGAACAGAACCGTTCTGTCGCCAGTGCCTACCTGCCACCAGGCGGATAGTTCCCATGACGCCACAGATGGGCCTGGTGACGGCTGAGGGGGGGACATCCTTTTTACCTGAGAACGTATCACAAAGGTGTGTGAATCAAGCTGGATTGAAAGGAACAAACAAAAACACGGATAAATTAAAACAGCTCTAAACATGTAAGGACAACAACGGAGAGCCAAGACGCTAAACCGTTCAGATATCCTGAAATAATCTCGATTATGATTGTCTAGTCCTGGTTCTTGACAACATCTATCCAACATGTTTTAGGGGTTTCTCTGCTCCAACAGCATGACGAGCTGCTGAACATGTATTCAACCACTGGATCAGATGTGTTGGAGCAGAGAAACAGCTAAAATAAGCAGAGAGTGGCCCCAGAAGACCAGGGTTGGACACCTTTGATCTAGATATAGGAGGATCTAATATTGTGTGATATTGTCAGTAGAGTCAGAGATGCGCTCCATATTGGAGCAAGCTAACCTGCGAGGGCCATCTCATTTGAAACCCTGTCGATTGCCAGCACAGCATCGGCTCCATCATCACAGGCCTCGATGAAGAACTTCTCAGGGGTCGTGTGCCTTGGGGGGTAAGAACAGACATTTTCAGACATAAAACTGCAGGACGTTGGTCTTCTGAGGCAGTTAATGTAGATCATGTCTGACTGAATGAGAGGACCAACACAGAATATAAAATAAAATCATGTTTATGTTACACAGGGAAGGCCTGGCACTGGTCACACGAGTGTCCTAAACTGAATTTAATCTGCGACCTGTCCCATTCACATGATTATCAGACTGAAGGAGAAACAAAAAAAGAACGTGGGAATTCAGTTTTTAAAGTGGAACTAATTCCTCTCAGAAAAAGAGAAGTCATTGTTTGGATGCCTGGGAGGGGCTCAGAGTAGAGCGACCGCTCCTCCGGAGTCAACAGGAAGTGAGATTTAGATAAAATGTCCCCTTTAAGAGGGCCTGGTTCTTATCTAAACAGCTGCAGAACTGAGACCCAAAATAAAGAAGATTGTAAAATAATTCCAGTGGTGTTGAGTTTTGAAATGAAAGTCTACATTTATCAGAACGGGCATGTCTAAAAGGTCTGGGCATTGCCACCATTGTTCTATATCTGGCTTTAAAGGCTGTTGGAGGAAGTCATGTAGGCGTGTGTCTGGTGTGCTGCGCTGCTAATACAGAGTTTGTTTTAGTTCAGATAACTCTCTCTTTAGTATGCTACGTTCCTGTGCAATCCTTGCTCCGAGTAATGAGTTAATAACAGAAACTACTGGCAACGCCGAGCATAGGGGTGATAATAATAAACCAGCTGAATGTCTCTACACAAGCCAGCTCTAACCTACCTTCGCAGAACACAAGATAACTGCAACAAGCAACTGGACCGGATGTCTCCAACAATGAGAACTAGGGCTGCACGATATTAGGAAAACCTGCGATATTCGATAACAGTGATTAATATTGCGATGGCGATATTACTTGTGATAAATAAAAACTTAACTCAGGAACTAAAATGATCAAAGACAAAGAAATAAAAAAAGTAATAAAAATGAGAAAAGCAAAAGATGTGAGGAAAGGGAAAAAGAAAATAAACAAGAAGAGGCAATCAGTGGATCCCGGGAAAAGCAGAATCAGCAGAAAGAGCAGAACTAAGCTAACTCATAACTCGGGTGTTTGCTAACCATCAAAATTAAGGGCCGTCCTTCTTTGGGACGGCACTCTAACCTATGAGAACCCACCCAATTGGCCAAATGGGTGAAGAGCTCTATTTGATTTGTTAAAGAAACGTAATACTTTTGTTTGATTGACAGGACGCATTATGTGTAGCAAACATTTGAGCTGACCATTCATTACCATATTTATCTGTTCTTTGCGATATGCATATTGTGCATGCTGATATCGCGATAACGATATATTTACGATATATTGTGCAGCCCTAATGAGAACTGAAACTAAAGTTCTCCAGGGTCCCAGCACAAGTATTATTACAGTCTTATTACAGTCTAACAGAAGAGGGATTACCAGATCCAAGCCTAACATCTGGTGTGGCGTTACTGGTTACTGCTGGTTACTAAACGGGTTACTGATCTGGAACATATTTTGCAGGAATGGATTTCTGAACCTTCCATTGTGGGTTTTGAAAATGGCTGCTGATTTACGGTCCACACGAACAGTTACGTGGATCTAAAAAGATTTTTCTTTGTTTAAAGGTATTGAACAAACACTGGGAAAAAAAAAAACATTTGGAAGGGAGTGGGACCCTTCCTTTGCAGATTACACACTACATGGCTCGGCTGCACATTTGTGTAGGAGGATTTGGTTGGTCCAAAAAAAAAAAAACGCAGTTCTGTTAACACGTAATGTGCTAGCTTAGCCATATCTACTTGGGGTTGTAGTTCTTTGTAGGAAACATGAACGACTCATTGCCTTTGTAACTGATATTGGGCAATAAATAATCCCAGGCTGCATCATTAATAAACAAAATTAACTACACTCAAATGCCTTCATCACCCTCAACCACCATCTCCTTCTCTGGTTCTAATGTTTCTCGTTTATCTGACCTCACAATTTTGGTGTGAAGAAAGATGCTTCCACAACTCAATCATATCAATCCACTCTGCAAGGCCTCCCATCACCTCTGGAACATTTCTAAACTTTGCTCCATTCTTTCCCAACCTGATGCTGAAAAGCTAGTCTATGCACTGATCTCCTCCACACTGGACTATTGTAGCACTCCTCCTAGGGAGCTCTAGGAAGAGCAAGCACAAGCCATCCCAGGGGCCTCATGTATCAACCATACTTATGCACAGATCTGTGCGTATATCACATGTAGGAACTAATTTACACATTGTGTGGCATTCATCATTTTGTACCTGGGAGTGGAAATATTCCAAAACATAAGAAAACTTCACACCATGTGTAGGAACAGCATATAGTGGTAGAACTGCTTCCGACACAGTGGACCATCATATTTTAATGTCACACTTGGAGTAATGCGTCGGGATTCGTGACAACGGGTCTGGAGTGGTTCCGATCATTTCTGGCACAGAGAAGTTTCTCTGTAAACAGTTTCCACCCTTCCTCTGCTCCATTGTCATGTGGGGTTCCTCGGGGCTCAATACTTGGTCCTCTGTTTTTTAGTCTTTATCTGCTGCCTCCAGGGTCCACTTTTAGGAAGCACATAATTGCCTTCCATTGCTATGCAGACGGTACACAGATGTATCTCCCGCTAAAACAAAAGGATGGCTGCAGTATAAAATCTCTAGCGGTTTGTTTGGATGAAGCTAAATGTTGGATGGATTTTAACTTTTTAAATTTTAAAGAGAAAAAGACAGAGATAATTGTCTTTGGTACTGGTACCTCCAGCAGGCCCACTCCTATGGACTTAGGCCCCCTGGCTCTGCACAGAAATCCAACAGTGACCAGCTTGGGTTTTAAAATGGACAGTGATTTTAGGTTGGACAGTCAGATCAGTGCCGTTGTCAAATCCAGCTTCTTTCATTTGAGACAGTTGGCAAAAGTAAAGCACATTTTGACTAGAGGATTTAAACACTGTATTCCATGCTTTTATTACAACTCGCCTGGATTACTGTAAGTCTTTGTATTTTGGTATGAGCCAGTCCTCACCGTCTCGACTTCAGCGGGTGCAAAATGCTGCTGCTCGACTTTTAACTGGTACAGGGAGGAGTGAACGCATCACTCCTGTTTTATCGTCACTGCACTGGCCGCATGTCCATTTTAGGGTTCATTTTAAACTTCTTTTATTTGTTCTTAAGTCTTTAAACGGTCTTGCCCCGTCCTACCTCTCTGAGCTATTGCACATTCACTCCTCCTTTCAGTCGCTCAGGTCATCTGACCAGTTGCTCCTGGACGTTCCAAGGACACCGCGTAAGCTCAGAGGGGATAGGGCCTTCGCCGTTGCTGCTCGCAGACTATGGAACTCTTTGCCGGCACATCTTAGAAAGGACTCCTCACTGGAAACTTTTAAATCATCTTTAAAGACCCACCGTTTTAGCTTGGCTTTCGACACCGTATGAAGTTTTGGATTTCTATTTGATTTTAGTGTTTTATTTTAGCGTGCTTTTAATTTTTATACTGTATTCTATTTTATGCTTTTATGTTTAAATGTTCAGCACTTTGGTCAGCGAGAGCTGTTTTTAAAGTGCTTTATAAATAAAGTTGGCTTGGCTAGAACCCCAACACCGAAGGTCTCAGTCATCCACACATGTTCCCCATCCACAAATTATTTTACCCATTAAAATAAATATTTCGGGAGAAAAACAGCTGAGTTAGGGGTGGGCAATATAAACGATATAAGGTAGAAACTATCTAAAATTGGGTAATAGAGTTTTTGGCTATATCGCAATACCGCAACAACACATGACGTCACTAAGATGTGCACCCTGCTGACATTGGGGCAACAGAATGGCAGTGACTGCAAGCATGGAGTGGGTGGAGGAGGAGGCCTATACGCCTCATGTGGCATATATTTGCCACATGAGGATATTTAAAAGCATGTCATTTTGACATATATAAACAGAGGAAATAATATATCGCAATATATATCGTTACTGCACATGCTTCAGATTATATCGCAATATAGATTTGAGGCCATATCGCCCTAAGCTGAGTCACATAATTGGTGCTACAACACCCAACAGGAATCTGACATTGTGGAAGGGTTGTCATCTTTTTTTGTAATCACGATTTTTTCTCTTCCTATTTTATGATGTTTTAAATCTTTTAATTAATTAATATTATTCTAAATTTAATGATGTTATATTTTTGCCCTTGTGAAACACCTCGTGAGTTTGCTTGAGATGCGCTAGATAAAAGAACAACTCTATATTATTATTATTAAGGATTCGTCAGCATGTGCTCTCTGGAGTAAACGCGTTTCCGTAAGTGCACTGACAGGAGATCCTTCCAGAACTATGCTGCTTTTTATTATTTTACAACTACGAGTACCCCCGAACCTCCTCTGCATCCCGAGCACACACGTTGTCAAGGTAACTAGACTGACTGACAGCTCAGAAGAGGCTGCACTCAAAAATTTTCAAATAAAACGAACACCATCCAGAATGACTCCTTAAATGTAAAATGTAAAAGACATCCCGCTATTCTACAATTTATCATATTAAAGTTTTTATTTATTCCTGACGGGAACTTCTCCTCTTTCCCAATCGCATTTATAACCTCTGCAAATTGTTCTTTTGCACTTCGGCAACCAGTGTCTCAATCTCGTACGTTTTTTTTTCTGGGTAAGACGCAGGGAATCCCCTCACATGCGGAGGACGTAGCGAGACCAAATATGGTTAATTGAGGGTGTTTCTGTATGTAAATGACTGAGAACAGACACGAGCACCTGGGTGCGCACAGGAGGGATTTATCTTCAGACGAGTGCGGAGGACCGTGCGTACGAGAGGCCACCGCATATTCCATAAATCAGGATTTTGACCGTTCGTACAAACATTCCAAATTTCATTCATAGGAACAAATTTAGGAATATTTCAACAAACGTTTGATGAATGAGGACCCAGGACTCTGATGAGTTCCACCCATTTCATGATGTAACCCTGGGGTCCCAATAAAGCATTGTGAGCCACATAGAAGAAGGTGGCAGCTTTGGCAACACACACCATAGCTGTGAGCTGGTTAGCGGGGACATCGCCTGATGGCCTGGCCTACTCTGAGAATGCTGACGATACAGTCGGGTCAAGCTTGATTGGTAAATAAACTCATTAGGGCATCCACCTTGCTGAAGCTCACACAGGAGCCCACCACCTCCCCTCTGATTAATCTGCCAATATTGTCAAGAAAGTCACATCAACCTACCTGTAGGCAGATGAATAAATACGGCACTAAATATTTCTGTTAGTCCATAAAAGAAGACAGGCCTTACTCTGAATGTGCTTGTACTTTCCCTTGTTCATGCCGTGCTTCTCTTCCTTAGTTTGAGATATTCAACAAGCATAAACAATATTCTTCCAACATCATCTCTAATGATAGACCACTGCCTTCCCCAAGGGTCGGTTTCCAGCATATTTTAGTTGTGTCCCTGCTTCAACACACCTGATTTTAATCAGCAGATGACTAACAGTATCTGCAGAGCTCCGTGGGCTGCTGAGCTGGTGAGTGAACTGTGTTGGAGCAGGGAAACAACTAGCACATGCTGGGTATTGGCCCTGGGGTTGTAATAGACCGCTGAAAGCACCAGTGATGAAAGGAACTGTTTAAGCAGCTTTAAATCCCCTCAGAGGAAGAATACATCCACCAGATTTAAAGTCTGGGGGGAAATGGTCCAGCTGCTGTTGGACAGGCACAACCCTTAGTCTGACTCTGATCTGCAGTCTGGCTCAGACTACTGAGCAGGGAGACAAACTGGTACGGCTAGCTCGTTATTTCAAACAAGGTGTGTCTGTCAAAGTACACAAGCCGGTTCATGGAACTGCGTTTGGGTTTGGTGCCATCAGCATCTGTTGCTGTTCACTTTGACATCATGGTGGTTGATGTTTGAACTGTCTCACAAAAAACAACTTTTCGCTGTTCTCGGCGGCCTTCAGAACCAGGGCAGAACCGGAAGTTCCAGAGAGCTCTGATGGTGTTTACAGACGGACTACAACAGGTTTCCCTCTGAACAAATGAATGAAGCTCCTGCTAGCTCCAGCTAACTAACTTAGCCTCAGAACCGGTCAGCAAACTTTAGCCGCTGTGTCATCCACCTAAGCGGAACCCTGGAGTCCCGCTCTCCACCCACCCCCTCCCAAGCTGCTCTTCTTTATTTCATCTTAACTCATCTGGATTTAGATTAGGCGAGGAAGCCAAATGTTTATCAAGATTAAATGAAGACTACTTACAGATTGTATCTCTCGTAGACGGTCGCCATTTTCCTTCCGTCTGGCTGACTTCATTGACGTCAGCAGCGTGCGTGACTTCCCTGCGTTCTGGATGCTGCCAGTTTATTGGCCAATCAGAGCACAGAACTCCTCAAGACCTCAAGACCCAAGCCTGCGCACCTATGCGAATGAAAGAGCACATCCAAATCAGATCTGGATGTTATTATCAAGTTTGAATGTAATGATAAAAGGTTAAGTTTTATAATTAATTTAATGCTTCTTTTAGGGAAATTTCATATACATAAAGTGAGGGTCTCCAAATCTCTCCCTAACTTTTGCGTTTTCTTAAATGACTTCCATTCATATGTTAACACCATAAAGTTAATTGTAAATACGAAGGCAGAACTCACTTTAATAAGTCTTCAATGTTTATTTCTGATTGACCCTGTATAACAAAAACAATCAAAAAAATGTACCTTTTGGAAGGTTGTATTATCTGTTATGTGCCTCTTGTCGATTAATGAGCTGATGTCTGTTCGTGTGTATATTTGATGTATGTTTGTTAGTGTGACTATGTATTTGTGACAAAAACAAATAAAGTTTGTTAAAAAAAAAGAGCACTCTTTAAGAGTTTTTCGGATCTTCTTACGTTATCTCATCGCGGAGCAGTAGATAAAAAAATAAACAAAGAAAGGAGAGGAAGAATGTGTTTCGTTGTGTCCCAGTTTGAAAGGTCAATTTAAAAAAACATACAGGACAGCAGGGGCGGTTCTGGGGGGGTGAGGCGACGTTGGGGTGAACAACCCAAAGTCATGACAAACAAACCTTTTGTAAAAACACACAAAATGAACACACACACACATACTGAACACATGCGTCACAATATTTGGATGATGTTGGGATGAGAAACCCACAATCCTGATGTTTTGGTGATGTTGAGGTGATCACCCCAAAATCACGACATAGGCCACCACACTCCTTATGGTCAAGCCAGTGTCGGTACCAGATATCCTTGGGCAGCCAGATCTACTCAGGGTCCTGTAGTCTGCCAAATACGTCACAGTAGATGATTGGATGAACAAAAGACTTATGGAAGTTATGGCACAACGTTCATAAAAGTTATGTTAGCACATTGACAATGAAGATTTTGATTGGTCCGAACAAATATATGGTTGTAATCTTAGCAGTTGTAGTCCTGTAGTCTAAAAATCAACACTTTTCAGAGAAAATGTGTTTGAATTTCCAAAGGAAATGTAAATAAAAGCCAAGATATTGTGAAAGACAGAAGACGGGAGTTGCCAGATTCTTAGGGAGTGGTGATCGAACGCCGGCTGGTCCTTGTTACGGGTAATGAGGCTGGAGAGAACAAAAGGGTGGCAGATCTACCAAGGTGGTGTGTGTGGTCGACCTGTCATTGTGGCACCAGAGTGAGCCACTTGGGCCAGCTCCTCCGGGGGAATCCTAAGGCATTCCCTGGCCAGGTGAGAGACATAGTCCCTCCACCATGTCCTGGGTCTACCTTTAGGTCTCCTCCCGGTTGGACGTGCCCGGAAAACCTCACCAGGGAGGCATCCTGGAGGCATCCTGACCAGATGCCCGAGCCATCTCAACTGGCTCCTCTCGATGTGGAGGAGCAGCGGGTCTACTCCGAGCCCCTCCCAAATGACAGAGCTTCTCACCTTATCTCTAAGGGAGAGCCCAGCCACTCTTCAGAGAAAACACATTTCGGCCGCTTGTATCCGCGATCTCGTTCTTTCGGTCACTTCGCCTTCTGACTCAGCTCTCTCTTCACCACGACAGACCGGTACAACGCCTGCATCACTGCAGATGCAGCACCAATCCACCTATTGATCTCATGCTTCAGTTTTCCCTCACTCCTGAACAAGACCCTGAGATACTTAAACTCTTCCACTATAGGGCAGGACCTCATCCCTGACCCGGAGAAGGCATTCTACCCTTTTCCGAATCAAGACCATGGTCTCAGATTTAGAGGAGCTGATTCTCATCCCAGCTGCTTCACACTCGGCTGTGAACCGCTCCAATGAAAGCTGAAGATCGTGTTCTGATGAAGCCAACAGGACCACATCATCTGCAAAAAGCAGAGACCTGATCCTTAGGCCACCAAAACAGATGCCCTCCACACCTTGGCTGCGTCTAGAAATCCTGTCCATAAAGGTTATGAACAGAATCAGTGACAAAGGGCAGCCTTGGTGGAGTCCAACTCTCACTGGGAACGAGTCTGACATACTGCCGGCAATGCGGACCAAGCTCTGACACCGGTCATACAGGGACCTAACAGCCCGTATCAGAGGGTCTGGTACCTCATTCTCCCGAAATACCCCCCAGAGGGCCCCCCGAGGGACGCGGTTGAACGCCTTCTTCAAATCCACAAAACACATGTAGACTGGTTGGGCGAACTCCCACGCACCCTCCAGGATCCCCCTAAGGGTATAGAGCTGGTCCAGTTTTCCACGGCCAGGACAAAAACCACATGGCTCCTCCTGAATCTGAGGTTCAACAATCCGACGGACCCTCCTCTCCAGAACCCCTGAATAGACCTTACAAGGAAGGCTCAGGAGTGTGATCCCCTTGTAGTTGGAACACACCCTGCGGTCCCCCTTTTTAAATAAGGGGACCACCACCCAGGGGCGTCGGACTGGGGGGGGAAAGGGTACTGTTTACCCAGGGCCCACTGCAGGGAGGGGCCCTGAGACAGCTTTAAATAAAAATGTTTTATTGTTATTGTTTTTTTCCCCCAACTTAATGTCTTAATAAACTTCCCGTTACCTGGATAAAGGGGTTCAGAAACAGAATTTCGCCTTAAAAATAATAACTGAATAATCTCCGAGGCATCTATCACCCCTTAAAAATGTGCAAAGTGGTTTAGTCCACACCAGCGGCCAGGGGCTGCACGGCCGCATGTACAGCTATGAGACATCGCAGATGCCGACAGCCAGAGCTGGAGGCAGGAGAGTCAGGCATGTCTTTTCCCAACAAAGGGAAATCTGGCTTCCAGAAAAGAAAAGAAAAGAAAAGAAAGGAAAAGAAAAGAAAAGAAAAGAAGGAGAAAAAGTTAACTGAACAGAAGCAAGTATTGACTAGGGTTTTCAAGAAGGAAGGTGAGCAGCAGCAGCAGAACACAGTTTTAGCTGATATTAGCTAGCTCTCAGAAGCTGCATTCATGTTAGGTGTTCAGTGTTAAACGCCTTTAGTTTCACCATCAAGATCAAATATAAATTAATTAGTGTTGTCAGTGAAAACACTAATTTATATATATATATTAATCAGAATTATTATCGTGGGCGGCCGCCGCCAATTAATTCGCGGACCTCGCAGTAAAAACAGGTTCACTCTGTGTGGATATTTCAGCTCCTTCCCAGTCATGGACCAGGACAAACTTGGTATCGATGGATTTGTGGTAATCTCAGGAATGAGAAGCTGCCACTGTTTTTCGTATAGCATGATGACACTGGTGTTAGAGGATTGTTATTGTCTTGGTTAGATATTTTAAGCCTATTTTAAATTTCTTTATATTTGATCTTGAAAACGGACAATCTTATAATTTGGCTGATAATGCAGGGATTATAACATTTAGAGTACATTACATTCACAGAGAGAACCTGGTTTATTTCATGTCATATGTATTTAATATATCAATGCATATCAGCAAAGCTTAACATCATGAACCATGACAGACATGACTGAAGAGCAGATGAAGATATCATGCCAGGCACTGATGAGAAAATATTACAAGGATCTCACAGCTGAATTTGAGAATGAGATGCTACACCTGAGAACAATATATGGTGCCACATTTCCACACATTTGGTCTCCTCTTGAGCTGCTTAATGCCATACAGGATGCAATTACAGAGCATTTTTGGAGAAGTTTGTATTGGACTGAGGATATTTTGCACACTACCTGTGACTGTTGCTGGGGGTGAACGGGCTTTTAGCAAACTGAAACTGGTGAAAAATTATTTGAGATCAACAATGTCCCAGGATAGACTGAACAGCCAAGCTCTTCTTTCTATTGAAAGCCAATTAGCCAAAGGATTGGACTTTAAAGATCTCATAAGTGATTTTGCTAACATGAAGACCCGTCAGTGGGCATTTACTGGAAAATAAATTCCAGGATTTTTGTTTGAACACATTGTTGGCAAATAAAAATAATTATATGTGAAGTCTGGGCATTTCACTTTTATTATGCTGGCATTTGTATTTGCTCAATATAGAGGTTAAACTAAGATCATATTTATTATCTTGTCTTATGGCATGACAAAAAATGTTTAAGAGAGATATTAAGTAATTGAGCATGGGGGCCCACCTAGAAGACTTGTACCTAGGGCCCAGAATTTGGTGCTACGCCCCTGCCACCACCCCAGTCTGCCAGTCCAGTGGGACTGCCCCTGATGTCCACGTGATATTGCAGAGCCGCGTCCGCCAACACAGCCCCACAACATCCTGAGCCTTAAGGAACTCCGGGCGGAACTCATCCACCCCTGGAGCCTTGCTACGGAGGAGCTTTTTAACCACCTCAGTGACCTCAGCACCAGAGATTTGAGAGGCCAATCCAAAGTCCCCAGACTCTGCTTCCTCACTGGAAGATGTGTCAATGGGATTGAGGAGGGCTTCGAAGTATTCTGCCCACCGATCCACAATTTCCTGAGTAGAGGTCAGCAGCACACCGCCCCCACTATAGATGGTGTTGGTAGTGCACTGCCCCCCCCCCCACCACCACCACCCCAGACCCCCCGGCATCGGATGTTGGACCAGAATCTCCTCGAAGCCGTACGGAAGTCTTGCTCCATGGTCTCACTGAACTCCTCCCATGCCCGGGTTTTTGTCTTGGCGACCACCCGAGCCGTGATCCGCTTGGACTGCTGGTACCCGTCAGCTGCCTCTGGAGTCCCACAGGCCAAAAAGACCTGATAGGACTCGTTCTTCAGCTTTACAGCATCCCTAACCGCCAGTGTCCACCAGCGTTTTTGGGGGTTGCCACCACGACAGGCACCAACGATCTTGCGACCACAGCTCCAGTCGGCCACCTCAACAATGGAGGCACGGAACAGGGTCCATTCAGACTCAATGTCCCCCGCCTCCCCTGGAACATTTTGGAAGTTCTGTCGGAGGTGGGAATTGAAGCTCCTTCTGACAGGAGACTATGCCAGACGTTCCCAGCAGACCCTCATGATACGTTTGGGCCTATTTTTTAAGCTGAAGGTGGCGCTATACTGTGGTATTTAGGCAGAATTTTTAATTTTTAAAGAAACTGCACCAAAATGCTAAAATAATGAATACACACATTTAAAACACTATTAGACACTCATTTATACAGTTTATCAGCAAAAAAAAAAAGTTAATTTAGACGTTACTTGCTCTTTATGTCTGGCTGAATGTTTATGATTTAACAAATGATCAAATTACTAAAACCATCGAACACCAGGTGTGATGTATGGTACCCGTGTGATGAGGTTTCTCATCAATCCTGCTGGCCACAAAGTCTCCTCAGCACTAGGGGGTGTAACAATATCCAGGTCTCACGATACGATATTTATTGCGATATTGAAGGGAGGTTCACAATAATAAGACTCACAACATAAAATACTTAGACGGTCATTGGTTCATTTTTCATTATCTTTATTATCATTATGACATTTTGAATAGCCTGAAAAGCAATAATGTGCAAAATTCAAGTACCAACTCAATATATATTTATAAAAGAAATGGCAATACAGGTACAGAATAAACTGCCAAAATAAAGGCATTATTAAACAGCCCATTCAATAAATAAAAATACCAGGCTGTGTGGGTTGCATGCACTCCCATTGGCGAACTGGCCGATGACACTGAAGCAAAGGATCATGGTCTGTGTGGTTTACTTTGCTATGCTCCTGTGGAGCAGATTGAAAAGGGCTATTTTTACCTCAAGACGTACTGTACAATATTGTGACAAGACCACGAAGATATTGTGGCCATTATACTACGGCGATTTCGCGATACTGCCAATATTGTTACAGCCCTAAGCATGCAAGTAGTTTGACTTCTAGATGTCAAAGGTCGTATTCCTCTGAATCTGCATCAGCTGGTCAGAGATAACTTAAGGGTCTTCTGGCGAGACGTTTCATGTCCGATGAGTTGTTTCTCTGGAGTTTTGTTGTTTTGCAAAGAAAGTCTGACCTTGGAAAGGATAGTTCACATGCTTACTGACCCAGTTTGGCCCAAACTGGGCAGCTGGCTGGAACTAAGTTTTTAGAGGAAGTGTTACTCCTTTTATTAATTGTTGTTTATAGATTTAGACAAATCAGAATCTACTAAGTGTAAAATGGGCGTTTAAGTCCTTAGACACCACTCCTTCCTCAAACACTTAGAACAGGCTTTTTTCATTTAATATGAAGTAAACATGTTAAACAGTCATTTATTAATATTGTAATATTAATATGTGAATATACTGATAATAAATCATTATTACATTCAACAAGTAGACTCATTTGTGGTATTTAATATCTGAAATAAAGCATTATTTCCAGAGTTATGGTGATTCATTCATTACTGTGAAGCAGTCTATAATTTTAAAACACTTTAAATAAAACATTAATTCCTAAATGTAATTGTTCTTAACCTATGAAGTAAAGAAATCATTTTAGGAGCCAGAATAATACATTTTTAATAAAAGGGAGTGAGATAAAAGTCTTGTCTCCTGTAAGAGATATTTTGTGAAGAGACCTGGAGTCGTAGGTCCGATAAAAATAAGTCAGATTTTTCCTTATCGTTTCCTCCTGGTGTCATGAGTGTCATGACACCGGTGCACACTGATGAAGCAGTCTATGTTACAATATTTAAAAATGTTTCATAACTAATTCAACTGAGAAATCACAAAGATTACAATCAGATTTTCAACAAACATTCTGTGGACCAATTGAGCTTATCAACAAAAGGAGGAGTGAAACTTCTGAGCACACTGGACAAGGAACTAAGAAACTGTCTGACAATCATTTGCTTTAAAATATCTGCAAAGAAGAAATTATTAACTCATACGAAAACATAACAAATGAATAATTCACGTGTTGCAATTGCAGTTGTGACTCATAGCTACTTATGTAACTCCAACTATATGGAACTCAAAAGTATTCAAAATTCAATAAATAAATAAGACATTATGAAATAAATATCTACATGAGGAAATACTAGACAATCTTGTAATGTGACAATTAAATGATGAAATAACAGAATGTTATGTAAAATCTAAGCTCAGTATTATGAAAAATTGTTCATTCTTCTTTTAAAATGTCATTGTTAATATAATGTTTTTTTTTCAAAAGTCCTTTTTTATAATAATCCAAATTAATATTGAGCTACTTTTATTTAATTCATTCGGTTTTTATTACATAACGTCTTTTTAACAAAGACAGCTTTTATTTCACAGTAGTGTTTTTTCCCATGGCTGATTTATTTCATAATGAGACTTTACTGCAGAATGTCTCAGTCCGTCAGTCAAGCCAGTGGGTGTGACCTGCAACACTATTGATTAATCCTTCAACATCGTCCTTCATTTTATTTTATTTGTAATTTATTTTAGCTTTATTTAATTGTCTTATTTCATTATATTTTATAATGTTCATATATATACACACACATATATATATTTATTTATTTATTTTTGTTTCTAGTTTGTTTTATCTCACGTCTGTGTCATGTTGATACCATCTATGGACAAAATAAGCATCGGTTTCTGACTATTACAATTTTGATTGATCTATTTCATGACCTAATTATACAATGAAAACACTTACAATGCAAAATTGAAATAAATTTATTTTGGTTTAAAAGGAGAATTCACCTAACAATGGAATATTTCCTTTGTATTCCACGATATAGTCTGTTAAAAGTACAGCTTTTATCCATTTTGTCTACTCAGATTATATCATAATATTCATCGGGTGACATTTCAAAGCAGTTTAAACATCCTTTTAAAGGAACACAGGCAATGCTTAAGCTACCTAAGGCGCGCTAAAGCAGGACCCCATATAAAACCAACGATTCGGTTGCTGCTCGATCTCTGAGCGCCTCAACTTCATTCCGACTAGATGAGAGGGTGCTGGGAAATGTCCAGATTCATGAGAAATCCAAACCCGACAGGATTCAGGACATTTGAAAGTTATTTTAAGCTTATATGTATGCAGTCTCTCAGGCTTTTATAGGCCTATGGTAAAGGAAACGGAATGCAGCGCGTGCAGCGGCCCTCGTCAGCACGTGGCACGGCAGTAAGACGGCCTTGACTCAGCTGGAGGTTGTTGGTTCTCTTGGTCCTTTACCGGGGAGCCTTTTACCGACTCCGCTGCTCTACAAGCTGCCAAAGGACCAACGGATAAACTGCATTAGTTTATGGTTTATTCCATTTACCACAGCAAATGTTGGATGAAGGTAAATATGACCAATGTTTATAAAAACAAACATCTGTAATTTAGTTATTTTATTGGCCACCAGACTTAACAGCAGGGCTGACGGTACTGAGTGCGTTCAATGTTAACGTGATCTTAATTTTGATGTTTTCTGAGCCCCCCCCCCCCCCCCCCCCCTTACAAATTACAACCAAGAAGAGGTTAGGGGTCAAGTTTTACTTTAGTCCTCATCTAGGTCAATTTTATTTTAATTTGAAAATCTATGTCATGTTTTTAAAGACTGAATGTTCTTTGGTGTTTTCAGGTTTATACTGGAGATGCAGAATGAAGACCACTTGCCTGCAGACGTGAACAGTGAGTTGGGATGTATTACACAGACTGGTTAAGCACATCAGCAGCAGTCATTTAAAAAAAATATATAGATTTTCTATAAATGTCTCTGATCATCTGTTTCCAGCAGCAGACAATAAGCCAGGGCTAGTCGAAAGTAGTCTGTACAAAATGGATAGGCAGAGTTGACAGGATTACATCTTTATGTTGCCTGAGATGAGCGGGTTAAGTTTCCTTTTAATGACTGTTGCTGAATGAATCTTAACTAATGTAATGGTTTTGAGCAACAAAAATAATTTAACTGCTGTGACCCAACCTGACCTCTTAATGGCTTGCTGCTGTGATGATTCATAGATTGGAATCTCTGAGAACCCATGAAGCTGTCTAATATTGCACTGAACAAGCAATGATAATGATCAGCTTCAGTCAGAGCAGCCAGGCCTGGACCTCATTCTGATCTTTGATTTTCAGATTATCTACAGCGTCCCACCAGCTAGATCAAGCTTCTTCAGGTAAGCTTCTGCTGTACTATGTTTACATTTATGTTTCTGTGGGATGATGATTCTTAGACTAGAGTCTCTGAGAACACATGAAGTTGTTTCACTCCGAACTGACCACACACCACAGTGGAAGTCGTTTTGCTGGAGATCTTGGTTACTGCTGGGCTTGCTTCAGGGAACTTGGTAAAGTTCGCATCTGAAAGTCAAGTAAGACATGTCCTGTGTCCCTGGAAGGAACAAGTCAGTTGACTGAAATGTCAGCCCCAGCAGTAACTGATTGGCTGCAGTAAACGGACCACCACATGTGGACAGTGCAGTTCCAGATGTTGCTGTTAAAAACATTCCAGTGATGAGGTTCTCCTTGCAGGTGATCCGCAGTGGTGGCAGGAGGTCTGTTGAACCCTTGTGTACCAGTTACTGTGAATGCTGAACTTCATTGTAGACCTTCTCTTTCAAAAGGTCAGGAAACCCCCAACCACAGAATCTTAATGAATCGTTCAAAAGTTGACCTGAGGACTAGAATTTGAGATCTTTCCCTATAAGCAGGTCAGGGTTTTTTGCTTCTAGTTGTCTGGTCGGTTGATGATGAAAATGCAGTTTTCGGTTCTACTGATGTTAACTGAAGTGTACTCGCAGCGCACTGACACCACCAGACAAGGAGCCGAGGCTTCTGATTCTCGGTCTGTTGGTGCTGCAATGTTAACCCAGAGGTTTTGTTTTTCAGGTTCTGAGTTCCAACCAGTTTCTGACCTCCCAAGTACGACATTGCATCGTTGCCATCAAGGACCAACACATCTTACACGGGACCTTGCATCAATACAAAATATTCTTTTTAAATAACGCTTTTGTGATTTTTATTAATGCAAAGCTTTTACTCTGAATGTTGAACCTTAAGTGTGGATGTCTATAAAAAAAATAAAGGCTCTGTAAACCATATTTCATTTGTTTAGAATTAATAAACTGCTCCGCTGTTGACTGAACTTAACGTGTCACATGAATGTGTTAGTCATTTGTTGTGCCATCGCATTGTCTATAGTTAAGTTAGCTCCTGATGTTTTAGGTTGAAACCTTGTAGTTGCTGTGTCATGTTAAACTGAAAGGTCAAAAGCCATCAGGCAAAACATTGTGCGGCTGAAACTGATTTTATGCTATAAAAACAAAATGTGCACGATTGTTGGCTGGAGACTGGCCTCAAGTGGGTGGTGTCATTTCTGCCATGGCAACATCACAATAACTTGATATTGATATGGTATCACTGTGGGGTTATATACTGTTGATCTAAAGTGGAATTACCCTGTGGAAACCGCAATTTGCCATTTAAGAGCATTTTGAAATCGTTAAGAGTCGGTCAAATGTGGGCAATTTCAAATTGCTGTGGTTGGATAGTGTTGATACAAAATGCAACTACTCTTTGGAAATATGACTTGCTTTTAAGAGCATTCTGAAGTCATGGAGTTCAAAAATGATATTTCACAGGGCTTTTACTTTGAAATCCAAATTAAGATGGCCTTGATATTGACAGGCCGTTAATGGTGAACAAACCTAAATTATATGTTCTTAAAAATATGTTAATTCAGTGAACAAACCTAAATGATATGTTATGTTCTTAAAAATGTTAATTCACTCGAAGTTTACTTTTATTTTGAAATCCGGTTTCCACGTCCCTTCCCGTTATACTTTGAATAGACGGGGAACTGACAATAAACGGGTGGCTGGCTTGACACAAGTGCCATGTAGACGTTCCTTTGCTAACAGAAGGCTAGTTAGTACCTGTACCTCCTCCCGGTTTGGTTTTGAACCGGAGTGGATCAGAAAGACCTCAGTAGTACTAACTAGCCCGACTAGACGCGCCCTTTACACTCCATAACCGGAAGTTCCTGGAAGCTAAACGAGCTAACAACGTAGCTAATGGCCGGTCCCTGGATAGCGTCACTAAAGGTGAGCTTCATGTTTTATTTGCTAAAATAAGACACTAACGTTTTCAAATGTTTTATCTGTGACATTATGTGGTTAGATTGTGTTTGTTACATAATGTGATTTAAGTTGTGAACTGTTGGCTAACCAGGAGGACTTAAGTGGAGCTAAAAATTAAGTACGTGTTTTGTGTTTTCAGGAGTGAGAAGTAGACTGGGGCATTTGCCGTCTCTCTCAGCCTAATGGTTTCTGATCTGAGGCCAACTTCCCATAACTGGATCCCCCCTCCAGGTTAGATCCCGTAGCCCGCTGTTCTGGTCTACGTGGGGTTCACGCCAGCGCGAGCCTTCTCTGTCTGCTAAACTGGTTCTGGGATCCTGCGGGTGTGTCCCAGACCTAGGAACTGTCAGAACCGGGTCTGACTCTGGAGAATTTTTAGCATCAGAGATCCGGAGGTAAACAGACTAGTTGTTGTTTATCTAATTCCCTCTAACCAGAACATGACCGCGGTTGTGGGCAGAGCCTGGGGTTGGGTCCGGTCCTGGACTAGCCATGATCCTCCAGAGAAGACAACTCTGATCAATGAGACTGAAAAGCAACCTGACAAAGGTGTGTGGGGCGTCAGAGGCTGGACCTCTTGGATTTGGGGAGGATGGAGAAGACCGAGAGACCAAAATGTCACTGCAGAGCGGTTCTGGGAGGCCCAGGAGAAGCTGCAGCCCGTCGAGATTGAGGATCTTAGAGCAGGTAGACCAGAACCAAAGTCTAACGCGCAGGTATCTCGATGGTGGAATAGATATCTCCCAACTTCCATCTGGCCAAGAAAAACAGATGTAGGTGGACTGAAACGGAGGAGAGTAGGTAATCCGTGGCAGCATGATGATGAGGACTTCTCTGATTATGGAACACCTCCTCCGTCTCCTACACCCCCATTCCATCAGATGACCTCTCCATTTCGGTTTTTTGCACAAAGCTGGAAGGTGGAAATCGTTCCGGAACATTATGAGATTTGCTTCAACTTCATCCGTCACCTGTTTGACCTGTTCGTTGTGGCCTTTTTGTGGACCGTGTCCCCTCCTGCCAGGCTTATCCTGGAGGTGTTGGGTGTTCAGGGAGCTCTGAGGTTGTGGTTTCATGGGATGGCCATGTTCTTCGTGTCCACGGTTGGAATGGCAGGATTACTCTGGTTGATCCAGGAGTATCTCCCTCAGTTTGCTCTGATCTACGGCATCATCCAGGCAGTGGTGATCTCCATCAGCGTCCGACAGAGCGTGATCCTCGGTGTGGAGGAGGACAAAGAAGAGCAGGAGATGGATGTGAAGGAGGCGGGTGAAGAGAGAGACATAGACCATGAAGCTGAGCTTTAGCTTCAGCGGGATTCCTGGGGCGAGGTCAGGTTGTGGTAAACCTGACATGTTTAAACACTTTGTGCCACTTTATAAAAGTATTTTTGTCTCAGACTGGTTATTTGTAGGTTTTCTTTAATTGACCACTCCAGTTACATCTAAATACCTTTAAAAATAAAAGCTTCATAGCTTTAAAACAATAGTCACACAACGATCTGGTACAGAACACCTGAATGCACATTCGTCTTCACGGAGTGTTTTTGGTTCCTGAGAGAAGCTTCAGAGGACTGAAATCCAAACTCGGACCTAAAACGGAAACCAGATGTCTCCTTTTTTCACAGCAACAGCCTGCTCAGGTTCAAAGCTGCTACGCCGGACCGATCCAAGCTGACCAGAACCTTCCACTGCTGCAGCTTGAACCTCTAAAGGTTTCAGTTGTGTGTGAGGAAATGATAGTTTTAAGTTCAGGGTTCTTTTTTTACCCCCAGTTGTGTTCGGTCTCTTGTTCTGAGTTGACCGTTAGATTCTGATCTGGTGTTTTCCTCCGCTGACAGCTGAGGTACGGTTCCGTAATCCAGGTTTTTCTGAGTAGAAATCCTTTAAACATGTAAAGTCTTATTTCTTTGCTGCTTCTACATTCGGACACTCCTCTCGTCTACATGTGTAAATACATTTTACTTCTTGGCTTCTACTTTATATTTCAGACCCAACAAACCGGGACAACACTTTAATGAGTGATGCCTAAAGACGTGTTTGTTAATAAGCTGCTGCTGTTGAACGTGGAAACACTCCCGCTGCACACGTGTGCATTCTCACACTCGTTATTTTTGAAAAGTACAAGGTGACAGCAGCTGTTTCATCTGGGGTGAAAATGTGACACCGTCTTCACTTTATTCTGTTTTAATAAAGAATGTTCTGCTGTTGTATGAAACGTTTGTTTTTGTTGGTGAAACATCTGGATAAGAAGCCTAACCGTAGGTGCTCACACAGAACCATCACGCCTGGAGGTCTGCTTCCACTCCAGACGACCAGGACATGTTAGAACCAAAGCTGGTGTCACCTGGAATCCACCTCTGCAGCAATCTGAAGATCCGATTGATAAGACACCATCTTTATATTAGTCGTTACTTCCTCCCACATTAACTTTGTATCCAAACTTGTTTTCATCACAGTTCAAAACTTTATTTCACATTTCTGCTTCGTTAAGCGAACATTATTTACAGAGCGGAGCAACACGGGAGCAATGTCCGGATGTTACAGCACAAAGGTGGACGTCCTCCATCCTGCAGGACAGAGCTCCTTAGAATGTCTACATAACACACTGGACTTGTTTTCCTCGAGACCTTCTACCTCTCATCCAACAGGGTTCTTCTAACTCTGATCCAGTCTCTGGAGTCCAAAGAACTCCTGCAATTCTGTTCTGCTAACTGTGGAATGAAAAGGACTTTTGGTGAGGTGGTTCTGATGAAAGGCTCTTTAGTTTGGGTCTGTAGTCGACACACCTGAACGTTCACATCTGCAACTCAACTACAGATCTGTGTGGGTCCAGTTCCAACACTTCTGAGAGCTGTGATTGGGCTGCATGGTGACCAGAACTGAACTGTGGTGGATCAGAAACATCTGTTTGATTTTAATACTTAAAATCCAAAATGAGAAGTATTTGGCAGGTCAATAGATCATGACCACCAGCCTAAACGGTCACCAGTATGGAGACTTGCAGCTGAATCACAAACCAGCAGTATAGACCAGCGGTCACCAAAGCTGCTGAGGTTCTGGAGCTGAGTGGGACCTGCTGCCAACAGCTTAAACATGCAGAAACATGGTAGATTTCTACTTTCTGGTTTAAAATCAGCTTTTATTTTAGATTACAGAGCAGCTGGAGGAGAACTGGATCCAAACGTCTACCACATCTTCATTTAGTCCAACATCTGGGCAGAAACTGGACCTTTATGACCTCAGACTCATCTGAAGCTCCCAGAAGAAAAAACAAAAAAATGATAATAATAAGTGCAGTTTGGAACATGTCAGTGTCACTGAAGCCCTCCAGACTCCCTCAGATCCCCCAAGACTCAAGAAGCGGTTCTGTGTGGCTTTTTAGTGTGAGTGTGCCCCCTCAGAGTTTGGGGGGCCCGTGGCCCCCCCGTCGGGCCTCTGTCCATGACCTCTTCTGCCATGACCCAGGATGCAGTTGGCGCTCCCACAGCCCTCGTCTTCATCGTCTCCTTCGCTCTCAGACGAGGACTCTCCAAACTGTTTGGGCTTCTCATAAATACAGCAGCCTGGAAATCAACACACAGGTCCAGGATCAGAACAGAACCAGAACATCTGGATTCAGAGGTTCCACAAAACCAGCTCTAGTTACAACATCAAACCAAAGTAAATCTAAAACCAATTCATGACTCAGATGAAGAGCGGCCTGCAAACCAGACTGGGCCCATTCAAATATCATGAACCTGCACAGGGATGATGACATCATCGGAACAGAGCAAGGCTGTAACTGGAGGTCCAGCAGGTCAGTACCAGGTCCTGGATCTCCACTGGGGTTGTCACCACCACCAGGTGTATCTGCAGATGGTCGGGGGTTGGACAGGTGACGTCAACAGTACCAGAGTTGTGTCTCAGGAGGGGTAAGGTGGCGCTGTCCCATCTTAACCCTGCCATCCTCCATGTCTGATGACCTTTACTCATGGTTTGACCGTCCTCCATAAACTACCCGGCAACAGCGTCACTCTTCTCATGTCCTCTGGTACCAGCTCCAGATGTTCCAGCATGTAGACCAGACACGCCCAAACTGCACCATTTTATTAGGTGTTCTGACTTCCCGAGTGGAGATTTTGTGCCAATATTTGTGTTTTTCTATAAATAAAAAGATTTTTATGATGATGGCAACACCTTTCAAGCACATTCAGAGATGTCTGACATGTTTAGGTTTGGATTAGTTTGGTAGTTGAAGGAGAAAAACTGGGCAGAACAACGGATCCAGTTCAGACAGAAGCAGCTGCTAGTACCAGCAGAACAACACACTAGGTTAGCTGCTTCTGCCTAGGTCACTGTAAAAATATCTCGGGGAGCAACAGAGCGATCTGTTGTGGTGAAAAGGAGCTAAGCCAGAAAGCAAAGCTCTGAACTCACTGCGGTCGTGAGCTGTCGGTTATGACAGAAAGACCAAGACCATACAAGCTGTTCAAATGACTTTCCTTCTCAGTTTAACTGCAGCTGGCATTATCCTGATACACAATAACATCAATGCAATGCTCAGTATGTGTCCCTTACAGCATGCTGCATAGTTCTGGAACCCAAAGCTTCATTTTTATTAGTGATTTTTTTTGTGCTCAAAGGTTACAATAATATTACTTTTTCTTCTAATTATTCTCTTAAGTGTTGGTGCTGCTGTAACAAGTGAATTTTCCCACTGTGGGATCAATAAAGTCTCTTCTATTCTTTGCAGAATAGCCGGGCTCAGCCTGTGAGAGAGGGTTAAGTAACCGCTGCTTCTCCACACGGAGAAGAACCAGCTAACCTGCTTCAGATATTTGTCAGGCTGCCGCTTGGACATCTCCCAAGGGAGATGTTTTGGGAGCGTTCTGCCTGCAGGAGGCCCCTCAGTCGACACAGGACATGCTGGAGGGATTATATCTCCAGGCTAGCCATGGCGTTGTTCCCACTGGTGGAGGATGCTGGTGTGAGGACAATCAGGGCTTTTCTGCTTGGGCTGCAACCCAGATCCAAAGAAGAAGATGAAACACCAACAAACTAAACCAAGACTCAAGTGCTGTGGGCGATTAACCAGACACCTTAAGATGTCTCAGCCATTTCTGATTTCATTGTTTAAGTTCTGAACCTGGGGCTGCACAGTGGTGCAGTGGTTAGCGCTGTTGCCTTGCAGCAAGAAGGTCCTGGGTTCACATCCCAGCCTGGGGTTTCTCTGCAAGGAGTTTGCATGTTCTCCCTGTGCACACGTGTGTTCTCTACAGGCACTCCAACTCCCTCCCACAATCCATAACCATGACTGTCAGGTTGGTTGACCCCATCTGCTTGCCCAGAGACAGCTGGAGATAGGCACCAGGCACCAGCCACCCCCACCCCCCACCCTGCATGGAAATAACGAAAATGGAAGTTCTCAACCTGAGAAAGCACCTTGACCTTTGACCCAGCGATCCTGACCACCCGACGATGGTCCTCTATTTTCTGAGAAGATATGTGAACTCACACTTTGAGGACCGTCTCCCCAGGTGCTCATTATCAACAGTGTCACTGGACCACTCCACCTTCTTCTCAGTCTTCCTCTTCCTCAGCTTGATGGTTAGGCTTCGTCCTTCCTGAGAAACATCAGATGTCAACAGGAGCAGTACTGAGTGTTTATAAAAGAAACCATGACATGGCATCACAAATGCTACAAGCACACTCCACCAACAGAACCATGACAGACCATGTATAAGACATTCATTATCACCACCCTACCTACCACTGAGCGTCAACAACACGGCTTCCTGTAGCTAACAGCAACCGGTGATGCTACCGAAAAAAGGGTCGCCAGACAACGCAATCGCATTTTAATCTACAAGATCTAGCCTACTGATGGAGTCTCGCTGAAAAACGTCGGATAGCAGAGTCTAAAGTTGTTTTATGTTGTATTTGTTCACCGTCGGTGATAAATGATCCGAGCCTAGTCTCGGTTTTGAAGAACAATTCATCTCTGAAACCCAAATGGTCCTTGTCACGAGTTCTGTTAACGCCCACAATATTGCAACAACCCATACAAACAGCTAAGACATGACAGGCTGATTATTCAGGTTAAATCAAAAATCAACACATCACATCCAATTACGACAGCAGATGAAACATTGGTTGTTAGCGACGCGGCCTCGGTAGGTCCTGAACACCGGACTGGTTTAACCCTAAAATCAATTAAAGTGTTTACCGACCAGTTCGATAGCGTATACCTGTTGGGGTGGCGGCGGAGTGCCAGTCTGGACAGTCTCCGTTATGGTTTCACTCGACGTCCCGGGGACCTCCGCCATCCCTGGAGCTGCTAGGCTAATGCTACCTTTACCTTGAAATCAGACGCAGAACCAGTGGAGTCGGGGGTCTGTGACGCGTCAACACGAATCTGTGGAAGCGTCAGTAACCGACCCTAAATCGTTAATTCACAAGCTTTGTTGAAAAAGCAAACAAATATTGTCCTTAAAATTATTAGTTGCAATAAATAGGAACTGGTCGCAAATTGTGAATCACGCTAACGCGACTCTAAACGGAAGTTAATGGTTTTCAAAATCCTAAAAGTACAAGGCAAGTCCGAGGTAGAGAGCTCATTTCTAGACTCATTAATTTAACTGCAGATGTGTTTTAAACTTTTTTTGCAATATCTATTGTACAAGGCTGTGGTGGATTATCTGATCTTAAAACAGAACAAGACATTTACTTTATATTTCAGTTCTGTGTGTGTTTGAGTTCAACTTGACAGCGGAAATGTTTGCGGGGAACCTATTTTGTGACGGACAAGCGTTTGTTTCCAATGTCCGTGAGGTCGGTAAACAGAACAAACGCTTGAGATTATAAACAGACTTACAATGGCACCAGCTCAAAAGTATATATAACGGAGAGGTGTTTATATAGCATTAAGTCGTAAGAACCTGAATACCCCTAAAGTTATTTAATTTAGTTAGGCGTAACAGATATGAATGGACTGTGCACTTTACCATTTTAGACATATCTAAAAACAACAAAAAATATATTTTAGCTCTATATTTTATGTATATATATTGTAGTGTTTAACTCAGGATGTGGAGGGCAGCTCGGAGGCTTTCAGGGACCAGAACAGCCAGACGCTGTTCCAACAACTCCTCCGTATTTTCGACCACCGTCTCCTCTCAGCCGAACCTCCCAGAAACAAAGCCCTCTGCCCGGCTTCAGGAGGAGAAGCGGAGGCGCAAACGGGACCGGGAGAAGCTCGTCCTGTCCAGCCCGCACACAGTAAGTCCGGTCAGACCTGCTAATAAAACCTGACGAGCTTACAGTAGTCAGAAAAGTATGTGTGTGAGGCTTAAGAAATTTAAAAAATGCAAGATGAGATATAAGAAAAAAGGTAGAAATACAAATATATACATAGAAATATGACTTTAATGAATGCAACAGTTAGGTTATTATAGTAATAGTGGATTTATTGCACTGACGACTGTTCAAGAGATTTTTTTGGTTCATTTGCTGTTTGGGGAAGATGCTGCCTCTCAGTCTGCAGGCTCTTGCTTTTGAGACTTTATAGTGCCTACTGGATGGCAGCAGTTCAAATGGATGTTGGCCGGGGTGGGAGTGGTCATGGATGATGTCATGGGCCCTGCTGATGCAGTGTGAGGTGGTGAGATCTTCCAGGGAGTGATGATGACGGCTGGTGAGCTGCTCTGCAGATTTGATGATCCTCTGCAGAGCCCCTTTATCTACAGCAGCAGAGAACCCAACAATACTTGAATACTGACTATGTGTATATACATGTACCTTTTCTTCAGATTATTCTGTATTATGTGTTGGAGCATGCTCTCCATGGTTGTCAGGTGGAAGACCACCAGCGCCTTACTCTGCAGGTTATTCCTCCTGAGTCAGTGATGTGTTCTCTTCACAAGTTGGGTTATGTCTGTTGACCAGATGAGGTCCTTGGGGTCATGGATGCTCAGGAATTTAAAGGACTGCACTTGCTCTACTTCTTTGTTGTTATTGAAGAGGGGGATGGGTCTGTGTTGTGTTATATCTAGTCTAGAGTTATTTATTTTGAGGTTTAAAGTGACCGGTTGTTTGCAGAGCATCAGGATTATCATTTCTGAATCTCATCTCGGGCTGCAGACTCGTCTTCCCTTGAGATGAGTCCAATGATGTTCATGTGGTTCACAAATTTAATGATTGTGTTTGACGACTGAGCCGGTGTGAGATGAGGTGGGGATGCAACATTGGGCAATTCTTTTTGACTAATAAACCTCAAACGTTAGGCTGGACCTGTTATGACACAGTACTTGGATTTTTCAGCATCTTTTTAAAATGACACGCCCACTCTTGTCTAACTTGATTTTCAGCCAAAAATGCAGAACCTCGTTGAGATTACTCCTCCTACATTATAAGAGGTCCTTGTAAAACTTGGTATAATAATGCAAACAACAAAAAGTTGTAGAAATATTGGAATTTTTTGAAAATTAGGCAACCAGTGCAACACAAAATACCTTAGTGCTAGCTAGCACTTGAGTTGTTTGACTCCATCTCTTTTATATTTTTGAATGAGATGTTGTTTATGTTTGTAGAATTCTTTTTAGTTTTGGTGACGAGGGCACCAAAGGGTCCAAAAGTTTGTTTCTGCACAAGGGATAAGTGGATTAACACAAAACCTGCTACTGATGTTTATAACCACAACTGGAAGCCATATTCTGAATATAATTAAAAACGTAGGTGTGACTAGTAGACTTAATGACATTTGACCTTTGAACTCATGAAACAAAAAGATTCTATCCAGAAAATCACAGACCATGTACATAACTATCCACTGGGGGTCAGTGTTATACCCAACAAAGCTTTCTTTGATTTACTGCTGGTGTAGAAGCTTTTATTTATTTTTTTTGTCCTGCATGTTTTTTTCAATCATGCTAATTCAGATGAGTTTTGAAAAAAAAAATGATAATAACTATGCCGGTGAAGGTTTTTAGTCATCCAGGTCATGGTAATCCAAAGGGTTCAAATGAAGCAATAAGCAAAGAAAAGGCCAACAGGCGCAAAGGCACCTCATCCCGTACGTGGCAGGAGTCTCAGAGAAACTTAGAAGAATCTTCTCCAAACACAACATCCCGTTAAACTTTAAACCCAACAGCACCCTCAGACAGAACCTGGTCCATCCAAAAGACAAAACACCCAAAACAGAAGCTCAGTGGCGTCGTTTGTGCAGTCCAGTGTAGCGAGGACTGTCCAGATCTTTACACTGGGGGAACTTAACAACAATTACACAAGCGCATGGCACAACACAGGAGAGCCACCTCTTCAGGTCAAGACTCTGCAGTCCACCTCCACCTGAAGGACAAGGGACACACGTTTGAAGATGACAACGTACACACAGAGAAGATAGATGGTTTGAGAGAGGAGTAAAAGAAGCTATCTATGTCAAATGTGAAAAACCTACTTTAAAAAGGGGAGGGGCTTACATTTCTCCTTTCCAGCACCTATAACGCAGCTTTGAATCTCATTCCTAAGCAGTTTCAGTCGAGGTCACACCTTCCTGCCTCTAATCAACACAACGACTCCCTCTCAACAGAGGCTAGTAACTCATCAGGGGATGGAGATGCGGGGTACCCGGAGTAGTTTCAGCTCGTTAAACAAAAACAGACAGCTACAGCTTATAAACTCGACTCTCTCGTATTCCAGTTAGAACTGACAAAGCTCCTCGGATAAAAAGCAAAACGTCTTCAAGAAACCAGAGAAGTCCAGTTGCCTTCATTTGAACCCTTTAGAATAATAAATAATAAAGTGTAGTAATATGCAAACCTACCATTTTAAACTCCTCCTACAGCTCAAACCCAATCAAAATGAAACTTTGCCTGGCAAGTAAGAGGCAGCGGCTGACCAAACAACGTTATGGTTTTCAAAAATCATTTTATTTTAGGAATTATTCACAATCAAAATATTTTAAGTACAAAATGTACTTAAAGAGCAAGTCAACCCCTACCAGAGTCTAACTCCACTCCCACTTCATGTTTGAAAAATGCAACACATGCTGTTGCCTGGCAGACCGAGAGGGCGGAGCCGCTAACAAATGCACACACACACACACACAGGCTCACGACAGCATTGTGACATCATAATGTACCAGTTTACATCATAGCATACTTCTTAGCCAATAGCGGTGGCAGATTTAAATTAGAATACAGTGCAGAGTTTTTACCTGACAACGGCACAACACTGCCAGTTTTAGGCAGAATATTTAAATTTTAACTAAGATGCACTGAAGTGCCAAATTATTGACGACACGTGTCTGCAGCACGATTGGACACTCGTTTATTTAGTTTATCAGCAAAAAAAAAGTTTATTTGGGGGTGACTTGCTCTTTAATGATATTTTCATACCATTGGTGCCTATAGGGTCGATTCAAGTGTCCATTTTCAGCGTGATCCAACAAAAGGAGGCACTGAGATGTTGATCACTGGTCTGTTTTAATGTCAAACCTCATTTTTTTTTACTGCAGAAGCAAATGGTCCCATTGGTCTGTACTTTCTGGGCAACTATCTTTTTACAAATGTCATAATCTATAAACTATGACTACAAGCTACGTCTCATAGTGAAACAGTGGCCGTAGTTCAAATGATTTATTTTTTCAGAACGCTGAAGATGACAAAGTAAACTGGAGTGAAAAACCGAAGATTGTTTATAATGCACACACACCTCCTGGGACAAAGAAAGGTGAGTGGGTTATTCTGGTCCTGATGGACCTCTCCCACCCAGTACAGCTCCTCTGTGGACCTGGTGTTTCTATTTGCTTGTCTGCAGATACCAGTCTGCCGTTCCCATCCTCCTACAGTCCAGACTATGTGGAGTCCAGTTGGTATCAGTGGTGGGAAAAAGAGAAATTCTTCAGTCCTGAACAACATGTAAGGATTTTATCACACAAACATATCAGCAATGTTCTTATTCTTTCTATTAGCTAGTCACCTTCACAGAATAAGCATCACTTTAGTTTGACAGAATCTCGTATTTAGTAACATTTTATAAACAGACGTGGACGAAATTGTTGGTACCCTTGGTCAATGAAAGGAAAACCCACAATGGTAACAGAAATAACTTGAATCTGACAAAAATAATAATAAATAGAAATTCTAAGGAATTTATCCAATGAAAGTTATATTAAGTTATATTAAAAAAAACCTCATGGAACAGTTTTAAAATAACAGAAAATGAATATCGGTATACAAACCTTTCAAGTAGTTGTTATATTATGTTTTTTTAAGCAATGCAACACTAAAATTCTCTTAAAATTAATAAAACTGAAGATATTTTAAATAAAATACAAGCTATATGTGATGAAAACACTAAATTCTAAATAGTATGAACTGAAGTAAAAAAAATTGTTAAAACATAAGTAACATTTGTTCCTGCGTTCCTGATTCACTGAATAACTTCTTTGTTTGCTTTTGTTCATAGAAGTTAAGTTTTGCTTCACTGGTGAATAACTGCAGGTAAAATGATGCTTTGCTGCATTTTTTTGTTGACAGTTTTAAAATAAGGTTGGAGGTTTATCCTTTTTCTCTGCCTCTGGATCAGCTGATGCGCGGGTCTCATGGCTGTGCGACATGGAGTGAGCGAGCGACAGAGATAGTGTTTTATTACTAAAGGGAGCGATCAACTGAAACAGTTGAGGGAAATTTGTTGAAACAAAATCACAGAAAATGTCCAGAAAGTTTGGAAGCCTGTGTGTTAATCACGTGTTCATAAACGAACGGCATTCAATTTGCGTTAACAAGCTTTTAACGCAGATAGGACTTTCCTGTCGACCCATATATTTTACTGAGGATGCTTTTTGGCAAACCATGAGACCCAAACCAGGTCTGTTTAACCACGCCGTCTTCTTTAGAAGCACTTCTTCATCTACGTGCTCCAGTTGCTGCTTTCAAAGTGTACACGGGGATCCATGCTGCAACGCCTACAATGAATACTGAGTGTATTTCCAGTAGAACAGACTTGAACACATTTGCCAAATGATTTGTGCAATAATCAGATTTTTATTTTCCATCCATCCATCCACTTTCAGCCGCTTATCCAGAGTCGGTTCGTGGGGGCAGCAGCCTAAGCTGAGAGGCCCAGTCTTCCCTCTCCCCAGCTACTTGGGCCAGCTCCTCCGGGGGAATCCCAAGGCGTTCCCTGGCCAGCCGAGAGACATAGTCCCTCCAGCGTGTCCTGGGTCTTCCCTTGGGTCTCCTCCCAGTTTGACTTGCCCAGAAAACCTCACCAGGGAGGCGTCCAGGAGGCATCCTAACCAGATGCCTGAGCCACCTCAACTGACTCCTCTTGATGTGGAGGAACAGCGGGTCTACATTGAGCCCCTCCCGGATGACTGAGCTTTTCACCCTATCTCTAAGGGAGAGCCCAGACACCCTGTGGAGAAAACTAATTTTGGCTGCTTATATTTGTGATCTCGTTCTTTCAGTCACTACCCAAAGCTCATGACCATAGGTGAGGGTAGGAACGTAGATCAACCAGTATATCGAGAGCTTTGCCCTCTGGCTCAGCTCTCTTTTCACCACGACAGACCGGTACAACGCCCACATCACTGCAGATGCAGCACCAATCCGCCTATCGATCTCACGCTTTATTTTCCCCCTCTCGTGAACAGAGCCTTGACATACTTCCTCCACTTGAGGCAGGACGTCGTCCCTGACCTGAAGGATGCACCTTTTCCGATTCAAGACCATGATCTCTGATTTAGAGGAGCCGATTCTCATCCCAGCTGCTTCACACTCGGCTGCGAACCGCTCCAGCGAAAGCTGGAAATCATGTTCTGATGAAGCCAACAGGACCACATCATCTGCAAAAAGCTAAGACAAGGAAGAAAGTAAGGATCGACAAAGTCGATCATCAAGCTTTGTATCCTGATGCCAAGAGCACATATGGACAACTTTAAGCTTGAACATGGTGTTCGTTATGGACAAGGCATGACGTACGCAGAAGTCCAGTAACAAAACACTTCTCAGATTCAGATTAGGGGGGTCCATACCTCCCAACTACACCTCTCCAGGTCTCACTGTCGTTGCCCACATGAGCATTAAAGTCCCCAAGCAGAATCAGGGAGTCACCAGAAGGAGCGTTCTCCAGCATCCCCTCCAAGAACTCCAAAAAGGATGAGTAGTCTGAGCTGCAGTTTGGTGCATAAACACAAACCATTGAGGACCTGTCCCCCCACACGTAGGTAGAGGGAGGCTACCCTCTCATTCACTCGGTCAAACCCATCGACATAATATACGTGGACAATTCCTTTCCACAGGCTCCAATATCACGTTTTTGATCCCAAATGGGAGGTGGCCACCACCGCCATTTTGACCGTGTCACAGGTTCCGTCAAGCCCAGACAATTCCATAAAAGGGAAGAGAGGAGGAGCTGAGGGTGGGGCTGTAAGGCTGGGATCAACTGACGACACCCGGTCGAACTAGCTACAAGCTAACCTGAAGCTAACCCAAAGCTAATGCAGAGGTGGGAGCTAAGCTAACGGAGGTAGCAACCTAGCTACAACCGGAGTTACCTGTGCACAACACCCGAGCTTCTGAGTCAGAGATACGCCGGGCTGACCGCTGGGTAAAACCGGGTGGAACACAGAGGTCTCCGAGACCTCCAAAAGCCGGCAGCCTGCGCAGCAAACAAGCGCCGCTGCGCAGAGCTGCCGCTGGGGAGAACCGGGTGGAAAGGTTTCCATCCCAGAGCTCCACAAGCCGTCAGCCCGCCGCAGCACACAGAAGCCACGATCAGACAGAGATGGACCGGGCTGCGGGGAGAAACAGCCGGCATTCCGGGTGGAAAACATCGGTCTCCCGAGAGCTCCACAAGCCGATAGTGGGAACCCAGCTCCACCAACATGTTATATTTCAACCCATTTTCTAAAGTGCAGCATTATGTTAAATGCACTGGGTTTTACCCTATTACATTTAAATTTCATGGTTAAACAGTACATGTTAAAATCTAAGCTCAGCTCGGCAGTGACCTAAAATACATAAATATAATTTTACTTACAGTAAAAATTGAAGTGGAGACTCCTTGGACGCTCTATTATTGCAATTAATGCCACAGCAAGTCATTTTGTCCAACAATTGCACAAAAAATATCCAAACAAGAATACACAAACACAGAGACTCAAAATCCTGGAGCAGTTTCCAGGCCAGACCGAGGCTCTGCTGAGGCCTTTCCACGGAGCTAGCTCTGTGGTCACGTGGGTCTGATGCTTATTAATTATACAGAATTTTAGGCTTTTAATACACTTAAACAGAAGAGTGAGAAAAAAATTCACCCCCCTCAGAGTTGTCATGAGTGTAAACTAGATCATTTAAACCAAAAACATGTTTTGGTACCAGGCTGTAAACATGTTTATTTCTGCTGTGAAATTGGTATTTTTAACATGGGAGTCAATGAGGATTTGCTCGCTTCTGACACCAGCCCCCAGTGGATGAGGGTGGAACTGCAATTTTTCTTACTTCTGGGTTGGCCTCAATTTTAAAGCTGCATTGTGGGGGCTTGGTCAAACCCCAAAGTACACGCACCAAGTTGGGGGGCAACAAGTATGCCCAGCCCTTCTCGGTACCTCTCAGTGGGAGCAAATTCAGAATAATAGAAAGTCCAACCTCCCTTCTGGAAACTGGTTCTGGAGCCAGAACCACACATTGAGGTGAGTCCAACTATATCTAGCTGGAACCTCTCAACCTCACACACCGACCCCGGCTCTTTCCCCACCGGAGAGGTGACATTCCACATGTCGAGAGCTATTCTTTGTAGCCGAGGATCAGATGGTCCCTGCCTTTGGCTACCACCTGACATACAATGCAACTGACCCCTTTGACCCTACAAGTGGTGAGCTCATGGAAAGGGGGAACCCATGTCTCCTCTTCAGGCTGTGGCTGGCCAGGCTCCATGGGTAAAAGCCCAGCCACCAGGCAGCTTAAGTACCTCTTTCTGCTGTTGACTCAAAGAAATGCCCCAGCCTATATAGTCCAGAGTTGACGTCAAAGCCATTTCAAATGAGCCGTTGCCATCTTAGTTTCACTCATTCGCTGTAACCCACCACCCACCAAACCGATAGTGCTGTGATTGGCCAGCCACCAGACTGGTCGGGGCTGCAGAGGCTCTAATGGAGCATGGCTAGACCAACATGAGGAGTAAAATCATTTTGCTTCTGCTGCTGTCTGTCTAGATTTCTAGGCTAGACTACTCTGGCATTTAGTTGATCAAAGTGATAAATCAAAGTTCTGGTGGTACTGTACCAGATTTGCTTTTGTGACGTGGAGCCCTCTGAACACTTCATCTAACATTTAACTGATGATGATAAAACCCTCTGCGGTTTAATGGTTCAGTTATTTGTTTCAGGAACAGTTGGCCCATGGCGAGGAGCGGACCTTCTCTCTCTGTATCCCACCTCCAAACGTGACAGGAAAGCTGCACCTGGGCCACGCTCTGACTGTGGCTGTACAGGATGCTCTGGTTCGATGGTACGGGCCACCTACATGTCTGCTGTAGCTCTGGGTAACACTTTAAACACTGATGGAATGTTCTCCATGGAACAGGAGGAGAATGCAGGGCTACAGGGTTCTGTGGGTTCCTGGATGTGACCACGCAGGTATCGCAACTCAGGTAGAACAACTTGTGTCCTTCACATATCTCATGTCTTCCTGTGGGATGAAGTGTAAAGGAATTACTCACACTCACACCCAGATGGGAGATTTGGTCACTCTTGAAGTTTAGCTGGTCTTGCAAGAGCTGAGTCCTCATTCTTGGATGTGGTTCTGTTTATAAAGTTATGACCTTCAGCATCTGATCTGACCTGTGGTGGTGACAATGGAGATGAACTGAATGGCAAAGCCAGGGATTTACTGGTCCAGTTCATGAGTCAAAATAGTCATGATTATCATTTTTGCCACAACTGAGCAGCTCTATGTGCTCTACTGATCTGGTCTTACATTTGCAGACTGTTGTGGAGAAGAAACTTTTACGTGAAAAAGGGAAACGCAGACAAGACTTCACCAGAGAAGAGTTCTTACAGGAAGTGTGGAAGTGGAAGAATGAGTGAGTGTTCTCCTTCACATTCTTTATTTCAGAGGTTCTTCCCTGCTGACTCAACTTCTCCTTTTCCAGAAAAGGAGATGAGATCTATCAGCAGCTGAGGATGCTGGGTTCCTCTCTGGACTGGAGCAGAGCATGTTTCACTATGGATCCAGTAAGCCCCAGTCTGGGTTTGATCAGACAGACCACATGAAACTATGGAATATCTTCTCCTGGAGTGACCCAATTGAAAGCTCTCGCTTGTAAAATGTATTAAAGTTGTTGTTTTTTCTTTCTTCTCCAGGGTTTCAGCAGAGCTGTGACGGCAGCTTTTGTCAGACTCTGTGATTCAGGTCTGGTTTATCGATCAGAAGCTCTAGTCAACTGGAGCTGTGCTCTTCAGTCCACCATCTCTGATATAGAGGTGAGAAACTTCTACACACACACACACACACACACACGCACGCACGCACACACACACACACACACACAAACAAACACACACGCCTGTCTCTCTATCTTAGTGAGGACCCTCCATTGACTTCCATTCATATTGGTGACTCCACTATGCCTAACCCGTTCTCTAACCATAACCAATCTGTCCCTAACCTTAACTAACACTTCATTCACACCATGCCTCTAAAACCAACTGGTAGACATTTTTAAAAAGCGAGGACCACAAAATGTCCTCGCTTTGAAAAATGACCTTTTCAAAGCGAGACATGCAGAGACATGAAAAGTCAGTACAGTACATATTTTAGTTTATTGCTGTACTGTTTTCATTTCCTTTCATTGTCAGATGTTTTATTTATCAGATAATGAAAGCTGCAGGATAGATCAAATTTAAATAACACAGATTTATCTTTTTTTCTCTTCCCTTCCTGCCATCTACTTTATAATTTATGAAAAACCCTTAATTCAAAATCTCAGACAATTAGAATATTGTCAAAGGGTTCAATATTCTAGACTCAAAAGCCCTTTTTACTAGACACTCCCTGGCGGCAAATCGGCGTACTTTCACCGCAACGGTGAGTCTTATAAACGCGCCATGCCGGCATGGCTTTGTGCAGATTTTGCAGTATTCGTTCTGCCTCCCTTGGTAGTAATATTGAGGTAATCGTCTGCCTAATAAACGGCGATTACGTCTCGGCACAACAGAGGGAGGTGTCATGATGACGTAGGGAGTTGATGCCAAGCTCGGGCCGGCAACTTAATTGAAAATGAAAGTAAATATGGGCCTTAAGTTTTGCTTCTTGAACAAAATCAGCTGAGACGGCAAACTGGAGCGCTGCGGCGCTCCAGGAGCCTCTCTCCGTTAAAGCTAGAGGTCAGATCACCAGAGACTGCATGGGAACTGTGGGGGAGACCTTTAAGAGCAGCTTTCTAAAAATACGTAACTAGCGCTGCTTCAATTGCAATAAAAAGCAAGTTATGTCCAAGATAAACAGAAGTCCCCGGCAGCGCAGGGACTGGCCCTATCCTCCCTTTTTGCCCCCATCGCCTAATCTTTTATAAAATGGACGTGATTGCGCCATAACTCCTGATGCCACCACCGAGTTGAGGCAAATTGACGGCATTGTTTTGTAAAAATGGCTAAAGTGTCACACTCTAATCAGCTAATGAATGAATGATCCAAACACCTGCAAAGGGTTCCTGAGCCTTTAGATCGGGGGTGTCAGACTCCAGTCCTCGAGGGCCGGTATCCTGCATCTTTTTTTATCGTTTCCCTGTTTCAGCACAGTTGATTCACCTGTGCAGCAGCTCGGCCGGCTCTCCAGAAGCCTGTTAATCACCTGCTGATTGAAATCAGGTGTGTTGAAGCAGGGAAAACACTAAAACATGTAGGATAGTGGCCCTCGAGGACCATAGTTTGACACATGTGCTTTAGATGGTCTCTCAGTCTAAGTTGCATTACTGACATACATTTTTCCAGTTTTACCTGATTGTCTCTCTTCTGGACGTGTTCAAACCATCTACGTCTGTCCTCGCTGCCTTCATCTCCTAACTTCTAACATGAGCTTCGCCTCTGATGGGGTCGTTTCTGATCCTGTCCATCATTGTCCCCCCAAAGAGAACCTCTAGTTGTGCCTCCTGTATTGTCCTCATGGACACCGTCTATGAGCCAGGCAACATGGCCGCTCTCACTACCGTTTTCTACATCTTTTCTTTCATTCTTGCAGTTAAAAAAATTCTGACAGAGACTAATTGTTATCACATCACGATGACCAACAAGATACGCTTCAAGGCATGTTCTGAACCTGTCTGTGTGTTTTGGATCTGGAATTTGTCCTCAGGTGGACTCCGTGGAAGTTCCCGGGCCGACCGCGCTGTCTGTTCCTGGTTATGAGAATAAGGTGGAGTTTGGATCAATGCTGACCTTTGCGTACCCCGTAGAAGACCACAGTGAGTGTTTGGTTACTGTCTGATGATTCTGACATTGTTTGCATGTTGAACTGATGTTTCCAATGTTCCAGACAGTGAGGTGGGCGTTTCCACCACTCGTCCTGAGACCATGCTTGGTGATGTGGCTGTAGCTGTTCACCCGGATGATCCTCGATACCAGGTCAGGACTTTCTTCCTTTACTTTCATTTTTAATGAGTGACAAAGTCCTGGAGAAGGGGGGAGTTTAGTCACACGTTCTGAAAACAAATGTCTCCTCACAGCTTCTCTTATTTACGTAGATAATGTGGTCCTAAACCACATCAGTGGTTACTGATTTACTGCACACACTAAAGGTGTCAGGTTGGAAACAGACCTCCAGTTAGTCAAACGTTTTTCTTTAGGAAGGTAAACTACAACGGAGTTATTTGGGACGGATTTGGGAACAAGCTCGCGCACCTTTAGAGTAAACGTTGCGCCTCTAAAGTTGATTTCCACCTGTGTGTGTCACACGTTACGTGATCATGAAGTAGACAATCCATGAACCAGGAAGATCGGTTTGGGACGCCGCTGTGCCTAAGCTGAGGCTAAAACCTGAAAAGAGTCTGCAGCTCACATTTCGACAACGGATTGTGAGAAAAAGCTAGAAAGAAGCGGATTCTTCCTGATGTAAAAAGTGAGCCTACTCTTTTCTTTTTTGCTAGTTTTGGTGTGTACATGGTCATAGAGCACAATATTCTGTGACTCTTCAAAAAACAGTAAAAATGCTCAAAAACGCTGTAAGTCAGGGGCTTTTTGTTCAGATAAAAACATCAAACTTACTTATATAACCACAGTTACATAGAGATGCATTAAGTTGGACAAATCATAATTTTAACCATAATAGAAAAGAAGTACTTTTACATTTTAAAATAAAGGGTAAATGGGGTGAGTTGGCTGTTCCACAACATAAATTAAAATCTGCAGCGGGACTTGCTTTGTCAGCCTTGGCTCCAGTTCTGTGGAAGGAACTCCTCCTGGCTCCAATGTGTTTGTGTCAGCTGAAAGCCAGTTTTTGATTTCTAGCCTTCTTGCTCAGCGGTTATCTTTTTATTTGCTTTTAAAGCCATACTATGCAAATTTTTAATATTTTAAAATAATTTTCTGGAGCCAGTTTGTGCTAAATGATCCTTTACAGCGGGGGGGGGGGGGGGGGGGGGGCAATCCTGGTCCTCGAGGGCCACTATCCCACATGTTTTACTGTTTTCCCTTTTTCAACACACCTGATTTCAGTCAGCAGGAGATTAGCTGGCTTCTGCAGCTTGATGAGCTGCTGAATCAACTGTGTTGGAACTGGGAAATAACAAAAAGATGGAGGATACCGGCCCTCGAGGACTGGAGTTGCCCACCCTTGCTACTGCCCCCTGTGGTCAGAATACCACACTTGCAACCTCAGAGTCTGCTTCCAGCACGTTTCCTGCATGTTTCAGATCTTGAACACAGCTGATTTGTTTGATGTAGTGATGAATCCCTCCTGTAGACACTAATGAAAGCTGAGGAGACATTTCAGCTGTTAGATTAAGGTGTTAAAAAGATGAACAAACAGCAAAATACATTTTGTTTTCAGTTTAATCACTTATAGCTCATAATTCAATTCAATTCAATTAAAAAAAACTTTATTAATCCCAGAGGGAAATTGATTGCTGTAGTAGTTCAGGATAATAATAATAATCAAGTCATCAAAGAGTTATTGTATATTACAATGGCTGTTGGCAGTATGTCAAGTATGTCGAGGGAAACTAGGGGGTGCTAAAAGCAAGCAAAACTGCCAAGTGTCCCTTTAACGATCTTTTATCATTCTCGCTTTATTGGTTCTAGATTTTAACTTGTTCTAAGTGTTGTGCTTTGATGCCTTCATTATGTACAGTGCTTTGGTTGTCCATGTGGTTGTGTTAAAAGCCCTTTATAAAGCTGATGATGGTGGTGATGGAGTAAAGCTAGCAGAAGGAAGACGAGTGGTCATAATGTCCTCCAGCTGTCTAAGCCTAATAGCAGCATAACTAAAGGGATGAGCCAGAATAACCTAAACTAACCCTAACTGGAATTAAAGTCTGAAGCTTATAACGGCATAACTAAAGGGGTGAGCTAGTATGAGTGTTATTTTTGTGGTCTACGTAGTGAAATGAAGCGTTGTTCTGATTGGTAGATGATGTTTGTTTATTATTTTTATCTCATCTTTGTTTTTTTTTTCTCATCTCAGGCTCTTCATGGTAAACACTGCAGGCATCCTTTCACCAACAGACTCCTCCCCATCATCACTGACCCTGTGGTGGACATGAAACTGGGAACAGGTGACTAAAACTATTCTATTGGGCCAATGCTGAGGACCAGTGTACCCATCAGCCCTCCTGATGAGCAGCTCTTGTTCCCACTGGAGATGTTTACGTTTCACCTGCCTGTGTTTACAGGAGCAGTGAAGGTGACTCCTGCTCACGATCACACAGACTTCCTTCTGTCTCTGAGACACTCTCTGCCTCGCATATCTGTGATTGGAGAAGATGGGACAATGATGCCATCCTGTGGACAGTGGCTGGAGGTACTCGGGCTTACTGTGAGCCCTGAGAACAGGGCTGAGCTCCTGGTGAAGCGGTGAGCTTCATATGTTTTTACGCCAGCTGTCTTTTGTTGGTTCAAGGGTGTAAAGCGATTTGATGCCAGACAGATGATTGTGGACGCTCTGGTTGAGAAGAAGCTGTTCAGAGGAAAGCAGGACCATGCCATGGCAGTTCCAGTCTGCAGGTACCAGAACCAGTGTCCAGGTTTTCTTACTGAAGCTAACATCTGTAGCTCCATGTCTCTGAAGAGGACAGTGCCATTGTGTGACTCTGTGTCTGTCCTGACTCCTCAGCCGATCCGGAGACATCATCGAACCTCTTCTGAAGAAGCAGTGGTTTGTTCGCTGTGACACAATGGCTAAAAAAGCTGTTCAGGTGATTTTGTCAGATGTTCAATAGCACAAGACCTGGGGCTTCGTTTATAAAACTGTTTACTTTCCATCTGACGCGAAGCGGCGAGAGCCATGATGGAAACGTTTTACCCGCGAGCTCCCTTCCAACTGGGAGTGATTCTGACGCAAAACGAGAGCAAAAGCATTCCACACAGCTTGTCTTGTGAGGTCATAAAATGGAGAATTGCAAAACCACTCGTGATTTCAGACGTTTGCATGATAACAAGCAAGGAGAAAGATGGCTACAAGTGTCTAAAAAGTCTGTGGCTTATTGTCTGTTACCATGGCTACGGAGGTCTCATGACGTATGTTTATCTGCATGTAACTTTTATTTTTATTCGCTTTTTTGGGGGTCAAAATGTTTCCTTTTTTCCATTTTTGTCATGATAGTTTTAAAATATTTTTTTGTTTTGGTTTCGTTGTTCTTGTGAAGATCCTCGCATATAAATAAATAATTGATATTTTTTTAACTGACAGGCTGTGGAAGATGGACATCTGGAAATCATTCCTCAACACTTCACCAAGACATGGAGGAACTGGATGTCCAACATCAGGTACCGGTTTTTACCATGCAGGTTCTAAGTGGTTCCGTGTTCCTAACCCCGGCTTTCCACGGGAGCCGTCAGCAGCACGTTACTGCAGCAGCACGTTATAGCTGCTGATGGGAACCGCTGTGGTCAACAGAACCTTTTCCACCGGAGCCGTCAGCAGCGCGAGTCGGCCGCGTGTCAGAAGCAGCATGTCGCGGCCTTTACGCGCCGGTTCTATTTTCTACGCGCGACGCCTCTGAAACGGGTCAAGTTCGAGATTTTTGGGGAAGGAAAGACAGGAAATCGGACGCGGAAATGGAGAGAAGCTACAGAGATTTTCAGAATAAAGAACGTGCTGCTTTCCGGTTGCTTTACTTTTAAAAAAGGTTACTAACTGTGCGGCCCCGTGAGAAGTTATCACCTAGCTAGCGGTCTCCTTTGTTTTTCAGGTCCGTATTGGCGATTATAAAACGGACAGAACATAAAAACACAAACCTTTTGGAGCCATGTTGTAGTTTTCTCCTGCTTGTTGTTGTGTTTACTGACGAAGTCACTCGTGTGACTTCGTGCTCGGTCGGTGACAGCTGCTCCCCTGCTGCTTCGCGTCTCGTGGGAAGGGCCAAGCAGCAGCTTACGCGAGCAAGACGTGCTGCTGCAGTAATGTGCTGCTGACGGCTCCCATGGAAACCCGGGGTTAAGTGTCACATGCACTAACCTTCTGAATCCAGCTGTTGGTGTAACACTTCATCTCCTGTTTGCTCCTCAGTGATTGGTGCATTTCCAGACAGTTGTGGTGGGGTCATCAGATCCCTGCCTACCAAGTACAGCTTACTGGTTCCAGTTCCAGTGCAGAGGTGTGTGTGTGTGTGTGTGTGTGTGTGTGTGTGTGTGCGTGTGTGTGTGTGTGTGTGTGTGTGTGTGTGTGTGTGTGTGTGTGTGTGTGTGTGTGTGTGTGTGTGTGTGCGTGCGTGTGTGTGTGTGTGTGCGTGTGTGTGTGTGTGATTAACTTAGCTCTATGGTTTATTCAGAGCCTTTTATCTGATGTATCCTGTGTGTGTGCGTGTGTGTGTGTGTGTGTGTGTTAGGAAAAGTGGGTTTGGGGCCTGAGTGCAGATGAGGCCCGACGGAGAGCTGCTGTGAAATATGGGGTGAAACCAGAAGAGATCACTTTAAGACAGGGTGAGATATAAACTCTCCTTGACCCTTGACCTATATTAGGCTGCTTTTACACTGCAGGTCTTAATGCACAGTTTAGATTTTTTTTTTTTGAGTAAATCCGATTTTTTTGTGCGTTTGTTCACATTATAACTGAAATGCGACAAGCAAACACTCTCCAGTGTGAATGGTTCACAAACCCAAAGCGGCCCGCATGCACCGAAGACGTCACACACAACACGCTGTGTAGAGTCAGAACCAGGAGAGGTGGAGTTGTGATCCGAAAGGCTCCGCTGCGCTGACAGTTCTTCACAATTTCAGGATCACACTTGTCAAGTCTCTCGTTTTGGGCTTGAAAGAATTTCATAAACAGTTTTTCTACTTATTCTCGTTTTTCCATATTAGTATTCCCTTAAAAAATGTCCCAGTTTTAATTTCACTCATAGATAAACTAGACTCCGTTATATACTAATCATTAATTGGAACAGTAAATGCTATGAGAATATACTAGACTAGACATTTTAGAATAGTGGTTAGTGGTCAGGACTCCCATTGTGGATTGTGAAACCCAAAGTATAAAGTCTTCAGGTAACCTACAGAGAGCAAATGAAATGTTAGGCTCGTAGCTAACAACACAACTTCAATAAAATGTAAATAAATAAAAACCAGAATCACAAACTAGAGCATCTCTAGAGATTTTTAGGTAATGTCTGCTAAAAACAAGCCGTTTCAAGAAAGTCCCTATGAAGTAGGAAGTTGAGAGCAGGTTTCGAATTACGGGGAGCTAAGGGGAGCCAGGCTCCCCTGAAAAGGTGATGGGCTCCCTAGAAGCCCTAAATGTACGCAGATCCTGTTTCTACCTATATTATGCCACTGATTTTGTGGTCAGTAGATCCCTTTGAACTGAATAGTTCAAAGGTAACTCATGATGTTTAAAAGGAGGAAGCCAGGCACTGGGAAAGGAGATGTATGGAGATCAGAGACAGCCAGGACAGGAAGATAGTCAACTAAAAAACAAGAAAACAAACAGGGGCTTGAAAAGGCTGGTAGATTTATCCCACCACACATTTTAAACTGTACAAAGCAATAATTTATAAGAATGTAATATTTATGTATATTATCTCATTCAGATCACCTTCAAAACTCAGTCCCACACTCAGGCCCATTTCAAGGTGTTTGGGGGCCAAAACAAGCTGAAGGGAGAATTTCAGAACGATGGCTCGTCCATCTGCAGAGCTGGCAGAAAAAAAGTTGACACACCTCCAACTTATCATCGTCTCTGAGATCACCACGCAGACAAATAAGCTACAACTGAGTCCGACTATAGTGACTGAAGTGATTAAACAATAATATTAGAACAATCCAGTGAACAAGGGCTAACAAGGTAATGTTCTAAATTCCCCCTGTATTTGGCTACAAGTAAGTACGGCAAGCCATTTTAGCATCTAATCAACAACACCTCTATGTAATTCCTATTCTACACAGAAATAACATAATTTATCCTTTTCCAACTAATATTCTTACTAGTCAAAAATGAAAATAAAAATATCAACAAGTAGAAATTATTCTTAGTTATAACTGCACTAGTTGTCACGAGTTGGTTCAGGAGGAAGTTAGGACCCAAGATGCAGAGAACCAGACGGACGAGGCAGGGGTGGAAGATGAAATAAAATTCTTTATCTTAGGGATAATCCAAAAGGCAGGGAGCCAAAAACCAAAAATCCAAAAAGACTAAATCAGAGATCAAAAACACTAGAAGCTAGAGACACTAGAAGCACTGGAAACACTGGAGAGCGAACGAGACCGAGTATGACAGAAAACAAATGGACCGACAAAATACTGTGACACAGACAGGGCTTTATACACTGGGGAGGATGAGAGGGAGATGAACTGCACGTGTGTGGGGAGAGAGAGACCAGGTGAACTCAATTACTAATCAGGGAGGAAACTAACATGATCTAAGAATAAAACCTAAAGACAAGAAGAGCAGGAAACATAACTAATAATCTAAGGGGGGAGAAAAACCACAAACACCGGTGGGAAAAACACACTAAAGAGACTAATAACACGAACAGCTGTAACTAAAGGAAAATGACCTAAGAGAAAAACCTAAAAACCAGAAGGGCAGCAAACATAACTAATATTCTAAGAGGGAAGCTGAAACTAAAGGAAAACACTACAGAAAGAAAAACTACAGGGGCGTGACTAAAAGGGGGCCAAGGGAGCACAGGACCTGGGAGGGGGATGCCTGAGAAGGGAAACCTAGAGAGCTGAAGATCTGGGGGCAAATGGGGAACACCAGGAGACACAAGAGGAAGACGCAGACAAGGACACGTGAGGGCGCTAGGAGACACAAAAGGAAAACCTAGAGAGGGATGGAGAACATAAGGAGAAACATGGGCGGAGATGCAGACGCAGACCATGACACTAGTAGGAATTTAATATCTCATTTCATCTGGTGTCTCCATCCTTCAGTGTTGACTTGAATCAACAGCATGTTAACCTGACCTGACCAGTTCTCTGCAGTTAAACTTTTTCTTCTTTTTACGCAAACTCAGCTGGCTAATGGGCAAATCTAATTAAGGGTATTTTTTAAGTTTTACGCTAATATATAATAGTGCTCATAAGAGGGTTAATAATGATTAAAATCTTTCTGGAGCTTTAAACTGTCCCAGTCTCTGATGTTACTGGGACCTAAGGTAGCTTTGCCAGTTGTGGGATGTTAAAAAACACTAAGTTTCCCTCCAGAGGCGCGGCATCTGGGTGAAGGATTTTCTCCTGTGTGACCTACAGGAAACCTGTCTGAGCTCTTCTGTGATTCACAAGTTTAGTTTTCAGGTCCGGAAACAACATCAAGCCAGTTGTGGCTCTCTTTGAGTCAACGTTCTTAAAAACAAAGAACCTTCTAATCAGTCAGTAAGCTGGCTGCCTGCGTCTAATTCCATCCATATGGATCAATTTTGATGACAGCCGTTCGTTCATATATAGACGTAGAGAAGGTAGAATCATGTTGATTGAGTAGCTCAGTGTGATCATATCTGACTTCCGCTGAATGCAGATTACAGTGTAATTTCACAAGTTGTACTTGTTTGTTCTTCCATGTCAGACCCAGATGTTCTGGACACCTGGTTCTCCTCTGGGCTGTTCCCTTTTGCTATGCTTGGCTGGCCAGAACAGGTACGGCTCAGTGAGCATCAGAACCAACCTCCAGTAAACTTCTTATCTGACGTCTGATTGTCTCCTGCCACAGACATCTGATCTGCAGCACTTTTACCCCAACTCCATCCTGGAGACAGGCAGTGACCTCATCTTCTTCTGGGTAGCCCGGATGGTGATGCTGGGAACCGAGCTAACGGGCCAGCTCCCCTTTAAACAGGTTGTTCATCAGAACCTAAAGTTAAAACTCGGACTGGGAGCTCAGCCTGTTGAGGTGTTGTTCTCATTGCTCCTCCCAGGTGCTGTTCCACTCCCTGGTGAGGGATAAATACGGGAGGAAGATGAGTAAATCCCTCGGGAACGTCATTGATCCATTAGACTTTATACATGGAGTTTCTCTCCAGGTGAGGAAACAAAACTTAAGGTCATCCTACCCTAGCCACTTGAACATTCTCATGGTTGCTTTACATCTCCTGACAGAAAAAAGCTTTTGTTTTTACGATGAATACAGGAGTCACCCATTCTGTAGTCGTAAAGCTGTGGGAGCTGTTCCGTCCGAGCTTAATCATCTAAACAGGTTTTCTGTGTCCACAGAGACTTCAGGAGAAGGTGAAGGAGGGAAACCTTGATCCTAGAGAACATCTCGTGGCTCTGGAGGCCCAGGTCCTCTTCTCTTTAGTAACTGTAACTTTACTCAGATTTATTTACTACTTTATTCCGATCCTATCTGTTGTGTTTGTCCCCTTCAGAGGAAGGACTTCCCTAAAGGGATCCCTCAGTGTGGAACTGATGCTCTGAGACTAGCTCTTTGTTCTCACAAGATCCAAGGTAAGGGTGATACCTACACTGAGGTCCCACAGGTATCAGTCTCACTTTGGCAGCAGGTTCCATGTCTGACGTTACTCTTTTTTTAGTTTTACAGCCTTTGTGAATTTTTATTAATGTTCTTAGTTGTTTATCCTAATCTCCAACGATTTATTTTACTTCCTTTTGAAACAGGATCGGTCGCTTGAGTTTCAGATGAAAATAGTCTTCTACCCCTATTTCCCGCATTAGCTTCTGATAGAAAATAGATGGGGAAACGCTGGGATTAGAGTGTACACGTCACACTGAAAAGTAGCATTCATGGACTCACCCCTCTTGGCTCAGTAAGCAGAAGGCTGCTGTTGGTTTAGCCTCCAGGAAACCGCAGAGAACGTCTCGGCGAGTAGAAGCTAGCCACTAGTATTAGCAACTCCACCACACAGCAGAACTCTTCCAGGCTCATGATATTTGTGGAGATAAAACATCAACATTCCAGAGCAAACAGAGTCAATGGTGAAATTGCGCTGCGGTTAGCCAATCAGAGGTAAGATTTTCGTCTATCAAGAAAGTAAAACTCCAAATTCTGCTGTTTTCTGCTCCGGCTCACTTCCGCTTCCTGGAACAGGAGCACCAGAGCTTTTATCCACAGAGATCTATTCACAACAAGGCATACATTCATCTAATTCATACTAGAGACTACCACAAATGTGTTGAATAAAAGAGAGAACTTGGTTTTTAACAAGTCTGACTTTAGGTGGTGCGGCAGCTCATCTGTGATACAACAGTTGTCTTATTTAATTTGTAAGATGAGTCTTGTTGTGTTTGCTAAAAGAGAACAGTCTGATACTGGGATCACTAAGCCATTCTTATCTGTACCGGGTCGGCCCGGGCCGGGTAGCCCCAGTCGGCCCCAGCCTGGCCCGGTTGTTTCCACACATCCTTGCCTTAAGCCCATGTGGGCTGATTCTACCCACCAATCAGAGGCTTGCTCTAATGGAAGGTGTGAATTTGCTGTCAGCAGTGGGTGTGTTGGCCCTGGTCGGCCTGAAGCAGACCCCCTCGAGAAGAGGGCTGAGAATGAGCCTTGGTTGGCCCGGAACAATACCAGGCCACCCAGATATGTAAACAACCTACGCTACCCGGCCCGGGCCGACCCGGTACAGATGGGAATGGCCCATAAAGTACATCTGGTTTAATGGTTTACTGCTTTTGTCCTGTTTGCTTCCCAGGTGAAGACATCAGCCTGTCAGTCTCTGAAGTCCTGAACTGCAGACACTTCTGTAATAAAATGTGGCAGACTCTAAGGTTTACCCTGGGGGTTCTGGAAAATAGTCCAGCTCCGATGGGAACTCCTGAAGAGGTACAGGTGTTACAGGAACACACTGATAAGTGGGTTTGTGTTCAGGTTTTAATCTAGAATTAAATCGTACACCTAAACTGTACCGACTGTGTGCTCTCATGCCATGGTGTCCAGCTGACTGGCTTTTATTGACTAAAGTCCTGAAAATCATTTCAGAAAAACCTTTTCCTGTTTTATTTTCTGTGGATAAATGATGGCTGATAATTGAATATAAATGTTAAAATGAAAGCACAGACGTGCGTGCGTGTGCTCACATACTCTTGCCGTCAGTGTGACACCGCTGTGAGAGCCAGTCTAAGAGGATTGTGGACAAACTCAGTAAAACATTTGTTATTAAATGTAATCGCAGCCTTCAAAAATCCCAGGAGGTCCGGTTGTGCTTTTAGGCTAACAGCAACGAACTCCGACAAAAGTCAGTTGTTCTGTATCCAAACACTCGGACATTCTCCTTGTTGTTTGTGTTTACCACCTTAGAGAACGTTCTCTTCACGCTGAAGTGTTTCTGTGTAAAAGTTATAAATCTTACCCTGAATGGCCTCTACTCAAAGGTTTCACCCCGCATGACTCGTAACTGCGAATCCAAGCTAATGCTCACCCAGTCATCCCAGTGTGAAGTGGGGATCTGATGTCTGCGTGTGCTTTCAGATGGTCACTGAAGGGAGCATGGAGAGATGGATCTGCTCCAGACTTTACAGCACCATCCTCCAGTGTGAACAGGCTCTGGAGGTCTATGAGGTCCACGCTGCCACCTTCGCGATGTACTCCTTCTGGGTCCACAGCCTGTGTGACGTTTACATAGTGAGAAACAGAACTTAAGACACAGGAGACGCCTTCACAGATCCAGACCAGTAACCCGTGTGTTTTTTCCCCCCCTGAAGGAATATGCAAAGCCAGTTCTGCTGAAGCAGGACAAGGGGACAGTAGTCCAGACGGACCCAGCTCACAGTGACATCACCAAGACTGTCCTCTTTCACTGCGTGTCTCTGTCTCTGGCCCTGCTGTCCCCGTTCATGCCCTTCATCACGGAAGAGTTGTGGCAGCGACTCCAGCCCTTCAGATCTGATCCTGGGACCCAGACCAGCCTGTGTCTGCAGCCGTACCCACGGTCCAGTCAACTGGTAGGAACAGAGACGGAAACCTCTCTGGATTTAGGTCCCAGTTTAAATATATTAAAACATTTTATTTTAGGGCGCCTTTCTAAAAACTCAAGGCCACCAAATGAAAACATGGAGGCTGGATGAACTCAAACAAGGATACAAGCAGGAACTCTTAATGATGCACTCAAGGAAATACAGAAAGTGAATTTGCTAAAGATAGAAAATAGTTCTATTTTCAATAGTTTGATTGCAGCTGAAGTATTGAATTTACAATTTTCTAAAGAAAAAAAATGCATCTGTATTCGTTCCTCTGTAGTTTTGTGTTCCCCAGCCAAGGCCGAACAGGGAGCCAGATTCAGATAACATTTATTGTTTTAGAGCGGGCAAGATATGATGTTTTTCTTACATGATCTTTTTACCTGCCTGTGGTTTATTCTGGGTCTTGGTGTGGCGTGTCCTTGTTTTGGCAGGTTCACTGGCATTTCCCTGAAGTGGAAAAAAATTTCCTGTTTGTCCAAGAAGTGGTCCGAGTGACCCGCTCCCTGAGAGCCCAGTGTGGTCTCACAAAGGAAAAACCCGACCGTAAGTTAGCATCATTTCTAAGCAAACCTCACAAAGATCTAGTGTCACACACAAAGCTGCTTACTTGTTGTTTCAGTGTGGGTCGAGTGTTCACCCAGTCAGGCTCGGATTCTGACTGACTTTGGGTCGGCGGTCTTGACTTTAGGCAGAATCTCCAACTTCCACATCTCCTGTCCTGATGGAGCAGATCTCCCATCCACACAGTCCATACCTCCACCTAAAGGAAGCCTCATTGGTGTGGTGGACCACACCTGTCGGCTTCACCTGCCTCCTCAGGTGAGTTTCAGCTTTTCAAGTAAACAGGATGGAGGGGGTGGAGCTTAAAATGTTTAACCTCACATATCTGTGGAAACTTAAAAAGCAAGTCACGCCCTATGAGAGTAACTCCACTCCCATTTCCTGTTTGAAAAATGTGCCACAAGGAGACACTGTCTGGCAGACCGAGAGAGCGGAGCTGCTAACAAATACACAGGCTCACAGTGGCATGGTGAGATCATAAGGTACCAGCTAACATCATAGGGTACCACTTAGCTAATAGCGATGGCAGATTTAAATAAAAATGTAGTGCAGAGTTTTTACCTGAAGAGGGCACTTCACTGGCATTTTTAGGCAGAATATATTAATTTTAACTAAGATGTACTAAAGTGCCAAATTATTGACTACACGTGTGTATATTAGACACTCGTTTATATAGTTTATCAGCAAAGAAAAGTTGATTTGGTGGTGACTTGCTCTTTAACTTAGTGGCGTTCTTTCTGTTGTTCAGAATAAAACTCGAAACCTAAATGATGGAGAAACGCTCCCAGTTTTACCATGTTGACTCAGATCAGGACACACCGGACCAGACTGGTCGGGACATAGGTCACGTCTAACTGAATGCTTCCTCTTTCAGAGCGGCGTGATCTTGGATCAACAACTCTTGCAGCTTTCCCAGCGGAGAAGCAAACTAACTCCAAAACTGGAACAACTCCTCGACAGACTTCGGTCCTCTGACTACCAAACAAAAGTTCCTGATCACATCCAGCAGCAGACAGCGAAAAAGGTTTGCTCTTCACAGGAAGTAATCATTTCCAGCTGCTCCTCACCCCCCTCAGGGTGAGACCAGTTACTCCCTCACCCATCCCTGTGTGTGAGGTCTGCCATTTCATCTGCTTTTATTCCTGATCTGCTTCATTCAGTCGCAGCTGATGGGTAGAGGTGAGGTTTGGGGTGTAGACTCAACAGATTCAGATCCTCTGTTTACCTGAGAGTATGAGAGATATGTAAAGCAACGCTGATTAGAGAATAGCTCTTAGCCTCGTTCACTTGCATGATTTTTTTTAAATGAATGTTCTGGTGACCCATGAGCTGACCGCAAGGGGAGGAAATTTTGACTCTATGTGGCCAAAAAGCTTCTCCTCTACTAATAACCACGTGCAAATAGCATTCATAAAGTGACTGTTAATGCTAGTGTTTTGTTTCTGTGGTCAGGTCTTGGCCTTGCAGCAGGAACTAAAAACCATTGAGGACCAGATGAAGGTCTTGGAGAAGATCTGATCAACAGGACTACAGCCTCCCGGGCAGAAATGGTTTACATCTAAAAACCAGAGATGAAGATCTCTACCCAGCTTAAAGCTAGACTGTAAAGACATGAACATGGAGACTCACCATCGTTACCTGGTTTGACCTGATCTGAACTGTGATTTATTTATTCTCCAGAACAATAAAAAAAAACTATTTTTCACTCTGAATGTGTGGGAGCAGGTTGTTGGAGTGTCAGCCACATAATGTTGTGTACAGGAATAATGTTATGTGAACATTTTAAACATTAAACAAAAAAATGATAATAGAACATTTTTATTACACAGACACTTATTTACAGTAAATAAACAAATGTTCATCAAATAGTTGGTACCGTTCTGTTAAAGACACAAAAACACACACTGGTCACTGAAATATCTCGAAACAGACAAAAGTAATACTTACTGAAATTCAGCTAATGAAAATCAGACATTGCTTTTGAATCGAATCTAGTCCATGCATGTATTACTTCCAGACTGCGTGATAGTAATTCCACCCCACTCACCATGTGAGAGTCCTTACCGCTTGGCAAGGAGTTTGGAGCTGGAAGTAGGCAGCTGGGCCCGCCATCATATAGCCGTGGGGTCTTGGGGAACCCATCGGACTGCAAACAGCAATCAATACTTTATTAATCCCAGAGGGAAATTAGAGCAGCAGGTCCAGCCACTTATCCCAATGATACGCTTTGTCACGCTGTGGCAACGGACTGTTCAAGTCCGTGCTGATGTGCTTTCTTAAGACGTTTAGCTTCTCATCTGAGGAGCAAAGCTAAATGTCTTCAAGAAACCAAAGAAGTCCAGTTGCCTTTATTCGAACCTCTTTCGACATCTAACATGTTTTTCTTTTGAAGGAGGTTGTGGTCAAAGAAAGAAGTCCACGTCCTCAATCTTCCAGTGGTTACACATCAAACATATTAGAAGCCTCTGGAAATCGAAAGAATACCATCTTTGTTGTTCCCTTACAAGAAAAGACAGAAACCAATTCAGTTCAGTGGTGGCTCTTGCGTAAAAGCTGTGGCATGTGTTTTTGTTGCCGTGTATCATTTGCCAGATGGAAGAAGTTTGAAGGGGAGGGTTAGCAGGGTGGGTTGAGCTGCGCCTCTCAGCACCTCATGAGCAAACTGCTCCAGTTGTCTCAGGTATAAAGGGCACCTTTTCCAGATGGCATGTTTCAGCTGCACCCAAAGATGCTCAATAGGACAGGTCAGGGCTCATAGAAGGCCACTTTAGAATAGTCCAATGTTTTCCTCTTCTCAGGTGTACTAGCTGTGTTTTAAGTCATTGTCCTGTTGTAAGACCCATGACCTGTGACTGAGACCAAGCTTTCCGACACTGGCCAGCACATTTCTCTCCAGGATACCTTGATAGTCTTGAGATTTCGTCGTACCCTGCACAGATTCAAGACACCCTGCAGATGCAGCAAAGCTGCCCAGAACACAACAAAGCCTCCTCCATGTTTCACAGTATTTCAGCAATGGTGTCCTCCTTGGTCATCTCCATCGACATAGGTCATCTCCCATGTAGTCTACTTTGGTTCAAACAGCAACAGATGATTCGATCTGATACTGATGTTCCTTGAGCTTCAAGTTCACCTTGGATCTCTTTAGAAATTTTCAGGGTTCTTTTGCTACCATTCAGATTATCCATCTCTTTGATTTGACATCAGTTTCCCTCATGCGCCCCATCCACGGAGGTTGCAGACCCATGGATCTGAAATTTCTGAATAATATGTGCAACTGTAGTCACAGAAACATCTAGCTGCTTGGAGAAGATATTATTGCCTTTACCTAGTGATGTTACGATGAGGTCCGAAGCTTCAAAGCGTGTGTCGAGGCTCGCTTCATCTGGGGGAGGAGCCAAAAATGATGACGCCCACTGCATGGCTGTACCACATGACTGCTTCAGGAAGCTGTTCAGATTTTTTGCGGGAGGTTTGACAGCTTTATAAACCGCTCAGGCTCCTATCCAAAATGTGGGTTTGTGTAGGCGAGCTGCGGCCAGTTTGGAGTTTGGATAGGAGAGTTTGGTTAGCATTTACATAGTTTAGAGATAGTTTGTTTAGGACTTTAGATTTAGTTTAGAGATGGTGAAAAAAAATTAAATTACATTGAAAAAGTTTAGAGATAGTTTTGAGAGTATAGAGATAGATAGTTTGAAGGTTTAGGACAGTGGTGTGATATAATGACTTATTCAGTTTTCTCCTTTAAAGGAAAAACTTGCACAAGTGCAGCATTGTCTGGGAATGAGCAACTTAAAGCTAATACAACAAGTGGAGACCAGATGGAACAGCACTCATTTGATGCTACAACATTTGGTGGAGCTAAGGGAGCCTGTAGGAGCAGCATTAGCTGGCTAACAAACATGACACTCCATTTTTAACATCAAATGAGTTCACTATTGTTGTAGGGTGCATGTCTTTGTTGTCTCTATTTTATGATGCGAGAGGAAAATGTGTCTATCTCTAAAGTGATCCCCCTAATGAAAATACTGGAGCAAGCACTTCAGGAGGAAGTAACAAAGCCAGCGCCTCCAGTCGCACTGGAAATGGGAGAGTGGCTCATCAGGCAACTCAGAGAGAAGCTTCACAATCTGCAGTCAATAAGCATCGTGTCACCTGCACCGCCGGTTTAAGGTGATAGGATTTTTCAGCCAAACAAAAGCATCTGAAGCAGTACAGCGAGTGATGTCTGAGTGTTCAACTAGCATCCGTTCAACGCAAAGCAGAGAGGAAATCCCACGTGCTTCCACTTCTAATGATGTGACAGGCGGTACTATACCATTTTGAAATCAATTATTCATATTAAAGCACTGAGTAACATCAAATGTGTTTTCCTTTTTAGGAAGCAAACTGTGGTATCGTTTAGACACCAGTGTCCAGGAGGCCAACAAGGTCAAATATGTGACAGCAAATGCCACTGTGGAGGTCCAGCGCTACCTGTCAGAGCCAAACATCAGCCGGCTGAAATACATTGAATTAACATGACCCTTTGGTCACATTATTTTCAGTCTTTTTTTAGGGTACCATCATTTTTGTCCAGACCTGTTCCAAGAGTTTATTTTTTAATATAATTACGTTGAAGCATGGTTGAAAAGCAATGTTTGAGTTTCATTTGTTACATTTTATATAAATTGTATTTATTACTTGTGTTTAAAAAAAAATAAATAAAATATTATATATATATATTTTTTTTTATTATATATATATATATATATATATATATATATATATATATATATATATATATATATATATATATATATATATATTGTATTTATTACTTGTGTTTAAAATATATATATATAAAATATTATATATATATATATACACACACACACACACACATATATATATATATATATATATATATATATATATATATATATATATATATATATATATATATATAATTATGATTTTTTTTAAACAGTCCTTATTGATGACTGAATTTATGCGGGTGCATTTATGGATTCGGCAGAGCTCGTGTGGATTCGGGTCATGATCGTGAACCCGGAAATGTGTCAGAAGTGTTAGAAGAAGAAGCCGTCACGTTAGTAGATCCGCCTGCAGTGAAGTTGCAACGCAGACTTATTAGCCGGAAGGCTATGGTACTCCGGGTGAGACGCTGCTAATTAAACAACTGTTTCCGTTGAGCGACCTGGTATGTGTCATACAGCTTCTAGCTAACAAAGCTGGACCTAGAGCGCAGAGGGGCTGGAGGTGACGGTACCAGACACCGGAGATGTGCTTCAGCAGGAGGCTCCGCTGTGAGAGCTAGCTACAAGCTAGCTGCTCGGTGTTGAATGAGTCTCGGTTCGTTTGGGTTTCGAGCAGCAGACCCGGCTGCAAACAACGGGATGTCAGGCTAGTCCGTCGGTTTCTACTGCTGCAACTTCTCGAGGACTGTTCTTACAGAGAAATCCTTCCGTGTTCGTTGTTAGCTATATGCTAACAGCTGTTGTCAAATGGTTATGGAATAGGTAACACACTGAAGCGTGTCAGGTGTAAACCAGCTCATAGATGGGTCAGCTGGATTACACGTGCGAGGAAAGATAATCTGGCTTCTTATTTACCACCGAGGGGTTGTTGGTTCTAATCTTACAGCGCAGCAGTCTGTACTGGATCTGATTAGCTGAGGGGCCAGAACTGGGTCCACATTGGAGCAGGTGGACAGGAACAACAGCTGATCCAGTTTTTGTTCAGAGCTCCACAACTCACAGCTTGATCAGCATCTTCTCCAGCTCATCGGTTCTGAACAGGATACCTGTTGGGGTCTCCAGGTCAGGTAGTTCGACTGGTTCCGTTGGACTTTGGCCCAGAAACGAACTGCAATGTCCTGACTTAGTTTTATTCTGAATAATCGGGTTATGTGTGTTTGAGGAAGAGGTTTGGATCGGTTCAACAGGTTATTATGACATCTGTTTAAATTAATGTACTTGTTCTAAACCACAGCTTGTGATTTAACACTAATAAAAATAATCATGTTAGTGGGTTTTCCACAGATGTTTGACATCTGAACCTCTGGATCAATATGTTTAATAACCCCTGAGGTTATCTGATAGAAACTGCACCAATTTGGGTTTGAAGACTTTTCACATGGATGCCTTGTGTATGTGTTGTTTACCTTCAGCCAACAGGTAAGAGTAGATCTGTCTGACTGCAGCCGGTGTTAATCTAGTCGTGTTTTTATATGTATCGGCTCTAATTGGTTTAAGTGTCTGAAGCTCCTGGAGAACTCAATTGGACCTTAATCCTTTCTTCATCTCCCATCGATGTTCTCACACACCTGTGAATTGGTTTACCTATCCTTGATCCCTGAGGTGGAGCTTCAGGTTTAAACTAAACCAAACTGAGGGTTGGTTTGACTCATTCATAGCAAAGTGTCTTCTACTCAGACCTTGTGTTTTTGGTGTGTGGGGAGCTGTTAACCTCTGGTTAAAGATTTTATCAGAACATTTACTACTTCAAATTAGGAAACAGAACAAAACTTCATTAAAACTCTTATTGTTCTGACAGAGCTGAAAGGTTTACCATAAGTAGTTTTATGAACTTTACAAAAACCAGATCTGTGGCTCTTGCCAGCTGCTCTAAACATTAAAACTGTTGGACTCAGCCTGAAGAGCTACAAACATCCAGATGTCTGTGTTCCTAAAACATTTCAAATGAGTTTAAAGTTGTCGTCGTCGTCTTCCTCTGCTTATCCGGGTCCGGGTCGCGGGGGCAGCATCCCAACTAGGGAGCTCCAGACCGTCCTCTCCCCGGCCACCTCCACCAGCTCCTCTGGCAGGACCCCAAGGCGTTCCCGGACCAGACTAGAGATGTAACCTCTCCAACGTGTCCTGGGTCGACCCAGGGGCCTCCTGCCAGCAGGACATGCCCGAAACACCTCCCCAGGGAGGCGTCCAGGAGGCATCCTTACCAGATGCCCAAACCACCTCAACTGGCTCCTTTCGATCCGGAGGAGCAGCGGTTCTACTCAGAGTCCCTCCCGAATGTCCGAGCTCCTCACCCTATCTCTAAGGCTGAGCCCGGCCACCCTACGGAGGAAACTCATTTCGACTGCTTGTATCCGTGATCTCGTTCTTTCGGTCATTACCCAAAGCTCATGACCATAGGTGAGGATTGGGACGTAGATCGACGGGTAAATCAAGAGCCTGGCTTTCTGGCTCAGCTCCCTCTTCACCGCGACAGATCGGCTCAGCGTCCGCATCACTGCGGACGGTGAACCAATCCGCCTGTCGATCTCCCGATCCCTCCTATCCTCACTTGTGAAAAAGGCCCCGAGATACTTAAACTCCTCCACTTGAGGTAGGACCTCTCCCCCGACCCGGAGTTGGCAAGCTACCTTTTCCGGTCGAGAACCATGGTCTCAGATTTGGAGGTGCTGATCCTCATCCCAGCCGCTTCACACTCGGCCACGCACCTACCCAGCAAGAGCTGAAGGTCAGAGCTGGATGAAGCTAGGAGGACCACATCATCCGCAAAAAGCAGAGATGAGATTCTCCTGCCACCAAACTCGACACACTCCACACCACGGCTGCACCTAGAAATTCTGTCCATAAAGGTAATGAACAGAACCGGTGACAAAGGGCAGCCCTGGCGGAGTCCAACCCTCACTGGGAAAAGGTCCGACTTACTACCAGCTATGCGGACCAAACTCACGCTCCTCCGGTAAAGGGACTGAATGGCCCTTAACAGAAAGCCACCCACCCCATACTCCTGGAGCGTCCCCCACAGAGTGCCCCTGGGGACACGGTCATAAGCCTTCTCCAAATCCACAAAACGCATGTGGATTGGTTGGGCAAACTCCCATGCCCCCTCCATCACCCTTGCAAGGGTATAGAGTAGGGCTGCTCAATTAATCGAATTTTAATCACGATTACGATCTGAGTTTTGAACGATTATAAAAAACAAAACAAGCCGATTATTTGCTCCTCCCGCTTGCGTTGCCCTGAGTTACAAATGAAGCGCTCCTCCCACAGTGTTGACAACTTAGTGACTGTGACGCTATTTCTAGCAGCTTTTCAGACCCCCTTCTTGAATTTTTAACTTAAAAGTACCTAGCGAACACCTCAGAAACATCTCTGGTAACCCTTAGCTACTTTCTGGATAACTGTCGTCGACGTTTCCTGCAGGTTAGCTAAACACTCCGCCTGCGCTCCGGACCGTTCTTCAGGACATTAGGAAAGGGAATGATGTAGTGATGTGTCAGTCGCTAAAGAAACAGCTCTCGGAGCCGGCTCCTTGTTGGATTAACCAGAGTGAGTGACACACACACACCGCACCTGCGGACTCCTGAGCCGCTAAAAATGGCTAAATGTGCGCGTGCGGCGTGCAGCTTGCCCCGATTGCTGTGAGACCGGTTTGGGGGGTGGGGGGTGCAGCTGTGGTTGGGACAATTATTACATTAACTGATGGACTTGTAAATAAATAGTTTATAAATAAGGTAGAAATAAGTTCCTCACGCTGATAAATAATAACTAATCTCTCTGAGGACACGGTGTTAGTGCACTCCTACAGCACCTTGACACGACTAAATACGTATTATGCAACATTTTGTGAACATCAATTAATTTGCATTTATTTGTTATAAATGCCACTGTATAATTCTTGCTGACAGTATTTGCAAGATATTGCTATTTGGGTCTGTACTAGTTAGACTTAAATGAGTTAAACCAAACCCTTGGGTCATAAACTATGAGCTATAAGTATATTGGTCTTTTTATACTGGGAATCAGGAGTTCTTTTAGTGATCATCTTGTTTCTTATTTTTGTCCTGATTGTGCCCTGAGCAATTTATGACTGAATAAAAACAAATAAAATCAACATAAATTGAAAAATCGTCCTAAATAATCGTGATCTCAATTTCAGTCACCATAATCGTGATTATTATTTTTGCCATAATCGAGCAGCCCTAGTATAGAGCTGGTCCACAGTTCCACGGCCAGGACGAAAACCACATTGCTCCTCCTCAATCTGAGATTCAACTATCGATCAGATCCTCCTCTCCAGTACCTTGGAGTAGACCTTTCCAGGGAGGCTGAGGAGTGTGATCCCCCTATAGTTGAAACACACCCTCAGGTCACCCTTCTTAAAGATGGGGACCACCACCCCAGTCTGCCACTCCCTAGGAACTGCCCCCGATGACCACGCAATGTTGCAGAGACGTGTCAACCACGACAGCCCTACAACATCCATAGCCTTGAGATACCCAGGACAAACCTCATCTGCCTCCGGTGCTCCGCCGGTGTGTAGTTGTTTGACTACCTCAGCAACTTCTGCCCCCGAGATTGGACAGTCCATCCCCAGGTCTCCCGGCTCTGGTTCCTCCTCGGAATGCGCATAGGTGGGATTGAGGAGCTCCTCAAAGTATTCCTTCCACCGTCCGACTATAGCCCCAGTTGACGTCAGCAGCTCCCCATCCCCACTGTAAACAGTGTGAGCGAGTTGCTGCCTTCCTCTCCTGAGGCGCCGGACAGTTTGCCAGAACCTCTTTGGAGCCGATCGATAGTCTTTCTCCATGGCCTCACCAAACTCCTCCCACGCTCGAGATTTTGCCTCGGCAACTGCCACTGTTGCACCCAGCTTGGCTATCCAGTACCTGTCTGCTGCCTCCGGAGACCCACAGACCAGCCACGCCCTGTAGGCCTCCTTCTTCAGCCTGACGGCTCCCCGAACCTCTGGTGTCCACCAGCGGGTACGGGGGTTGCCACCACGACTGGCACCGGCCACCTTGCGACCACAGCTAGCAACAGCCGCCTCAACAATCGCAGAGTGGAACAAGGCCCACTCGGAGTCAATGTCCCCCACTGCTCTCGGGACGCGGTCAATGCTCTGCCGGAGGTGGGAGTTGAAGACCTTCTTAACAGGTTCTTCTGCCAGGCGTTCGCAGCAGACCCTCACTATGCGTTTGGGTTTGCCAGGTCTACGCAGCATCTTCCCCTGCCATCTGATCCAACTCACCACCAGGTGGTGATCAGTTGACAGCTCCGCTCCTCTCTTCACTCGGGTGTCCAAAACATACGGCCGCAGGTCAGATGATACAACTACAAAGTCTATCATCGACCTGCGACCTAGGCTGCCCTGGTACCAAGTGTACCGATGGGCATCCTTGTGTTCGAACATGGTGTTCGTTATGGCTAAACTGCGGCTTGCACAGAAGTCTAATAACGAAACACTCGAGTTCAGATCAGGTGGGCCGTTCCTCCCAATCACACCCCTTCAGGTCATGCTGTCATTGCCCACGTGAGCATTGAAGTCCCCAGCAGGACAATGGAGTCCACTGATGGAGCACTATCTAGCACTCGTCCCAGCGACTCCAAAAAGGGTGGGTACTCTGAACTGATATTTGGCCCATAAGCACAAACAACAGTCATGTCCCATTCCCCGACCCGAAGGCGCAGGGAAGCTTCCCTCTCGTCCCCCGGGGTAAACCCCAACACACAGGCAGACTCTTGGGGCTAACAAAAAGCCCACGGGCCCCAACCCCAGGCCTGGCTCCAGGGTGGGACCCCGGTAACCCTCCGGGTCGGGTACTCCAACTCTTTGACTTTACTTCCATGAAAGATCCTATGAACCGTTCTTTGTCTCACCCTTCACCTAAGACCAATTTGTCATAGGAGACCCTACCAGGGGCACGAAGTGCCCCAAACAACATAGCTCCTAGGATCATTAGGGCACTCAAACTCCTCCACCACAAAAAGGTGACGGTTCAAGGAGGAGGAGTTTAAAGTTACTCTGAGAAATTAGTTCATTCAGGTTCAGCTAGATCGAGAGCTAATTTCCAGGAACAAGGAGCAGAACACTATCTCTTCCTGCCAGAAATCTCCGTTGATTCAAAGTGTGTTCAAAGATGTCTGGAGGCTTTGTTTGTGGATCACACCAGAAAAAGGCAGGAGGGAGCCGACTAGCCAACACCAAAGATGTCAGAGTTCAAAGGTCCCATTCAGTATTTTTTTTACAGATCTGCTGTTAAAAATCAGTTTTCTGTGGCTAAAAGCTCTTTTGCTCCTGTTTCAGGGGGTAGAAGTTAGTTGGAAACTGAAAATATAGTAAAACCATTTAGAAGAGTGAACTTTAATGTGAAATTAACTTTTTTAGTTGTTAGTTTGAAAACTAATATAATTAACCTCCTGAGACCCAAATTTGTATTTGGTGTGATTTAAAAGTACGGTAAACAATTCTAGCTATTATAGATTAATCGACTCTCAGCAATGTGATCAAAATGTTACATAGATTAAAAAAAATTAGATAAAAATGTTGACAAATTTCTTAATAAAGAAAATGAAAAAAATTTACTTTAGCCCTCAGGCTCAAATTAAGTTTTGATAAAATGACAAACCGCTACGTCCTTCAGGGGTACTTCTGAGTAAAAAAATGCTCATGAAATACGTATGTGGAGTAACCAGGTAGGTAGGTTTTAACATTGCTAATCTGCAGCGCCTGCCTCCAGAGGGTTAAGGCAAGGCAAGGCAGCTTTATTTATAGAGCACATTTCAAACACTGAGGCTGAAATTATGACAAGTCTCTAAATAAAGTAAAATTTTCCAGTGCAGATTGGAGACAACACATAGAAGCACTGATTTGATCTCATTTCAGAGAAAAATAGAACAGGTCAGATGCACCTAATAAATAAAATTACTAACAAACTCAAGAATCTTTCTTTGCTTCACTGTTCTGGTGCTGAGAATATCACTAATGCGGAACAAAGGAGATACACAGATGAATGCACCTCTTATTTATTATTTGGAGACTACATTTACTGCAGCTGGCAGAGGCAGAGATTTTTTCTATTGATACATGGAATTTACAGAATCATTTTAAATTTTAATAGGGGAAGACTGCAGGAGGGAGCGGTAAAATACAGGGGGTCCCCAGCAAAAACAAGAAATTCACGAGTCTGATGAAACCATCGACATATATACAGGATGAAACCCGCTGGTTTTCCATCAGGCGGTCACCGGGCAGCTCCAACGACCCAGTGGCTGTGCTGGGTCAATGTTATCGAGCTCAGTCCGGCTCGGCCGTGAACGAGCCGAGGCGACGTCGTGCTCTGCTTAAGAAGAAGTGTTATTTTCCCGCTTCAGAAGAAGCGTCCAACGTGATTTTTCTTGTATCTTGTTTAAAAAATTATATATTTTAAAAATATCTATATATCGTCCAGCCTTAGACGCTTTATTAATTGGGGACATTTGTGAAACACGCCTTTTGCACGGATCTCTGCTGCCTCTATAAACCCTCCAAACCTGGATAAAATCCATCTGTTTTCTGTTAGTGTTTGCTTTCAGAAATTGCCTAAAACAAGCCATTTTAAAATTCCCGTTTGACGTCACAATCAACCATCTCTCAACTTGCAATGTCGGAGGAGCAGTGGGTCTGCTCTAGCGCAGAGGGCATAGCACTTTTTAGGGATACCCTGCCATTGATGCAGTCACTTTGCTAATGTGTTTGTATAATTTATGTATTTTAGAGACTTAACATGGACAAATTTGTCCACTTCTCCATGCAGTTACCACATATAAACTGTTATATCCCATAATATCCTGACACAGTTTGCTGTGTATCTTTTGTACTCACTAGGTTTTATACCCTCTGACTTTTAAGCTTGCTGCACACGAGAGCAAACTGCTGAGCAAACTTCCTCGAATGACCATTTGTTGAGCAGATACCTTGCTGTGTGCGCCCAATTTTTACTGAGTTTTCTGCCTCACAAGAAGCTGAGGTGAAAATCAAACCAGTTTGATATTTTTTGTCTCACGGGGGTAGAAACTCACCGTGAGCTTCCAGCTGAGCTGAAATATTCTAGTGGCCAATCAAAGCGCATTCTCCGCTCACATGATTCCCTCTCGAAGGATTCAGGATCCATGCAGTTTTACTGTCGGAAGCATTCTGGGTCTTCAAGGTGCATCTCATGGGGTAGATTGGCATAAACTCCTTGCCTGGCCCTTCTTTGCAGCTACCGTACCCATACTTTCCTAACCTCTTAATGACGGTGGCAGCGATGCTTCATCAACAACAAAAAAAGTTGAAGCATTTCCTCAGTTTCCAGCTCTGCCTCCATTGTTTATTTTCTAACATGCTGACTGGGGGCTGCCATTTTGGAGTCATGTGAGTGGAGAACACGCTTTGTTTGGCCACTAGAATATTTCAGCTCAGCCAGCAGCTCATGTAGTGCACACACGGTGAGTTTTTTCCCCCCGGGAGGTGTAAAATATGGAACTGGTTTGATTTTCACCTCAGTGTCTTGTGAAAAATAGGAGCACACAGTGAGGTGTCGGTTATTCAAGACTGTTTGCTCTTGTGTGCGGCAGGCTTTACTTTGAAGCGTTTTTAATCTGCTCCACATCTGTTGCTAGAGATCTACGGCTCTTGCTTTATTTGTCTTCAGAGGGAATTGTGGTGCTTTTGACCAAGTTAAAGGAAGCGTGTCCTGACCAATCGCAGGCTTGCTATCTCCGTTGCTATTGACAGATCGTGAGAAAAGTGGATTCTACTGCGTCCATCCTTGTAAGCCTGTTGAACAACATGAACGATAATGACGTTGTATGTCTCCGCACCAATGCAGACAGGGTGTTTCTTCACTGTCAAGGCGCCTGGCCTTGCAAGGCCAGGTGCCTTGCTTACGAGGACACTGTTCTTCCTTGGTCAAAGAAAATGGTAAAATGGAACAGACTTGCATCACGTGACCGTGGCTTCCACGGCGGTCACATAACGTCATGTGACACTGGAGATGACGTTATATTTTATTTGTATACGTTTCAGTACAAATATACAACAAGCCTTTTATTTTTAAATTGTGTATGTATATGTTAAATATGTAAGCAAGTTACTACCAACTAGCCATCAAAGCTGCAAGTAACCAACCATAAATAACTTCTTTGGATCTAAAAAAAAAAAAAAAAGAAACCATTTTAAATGAGCTGACTTACTTTTGAACTTGAAATTTGACCCCGAAGTAGCTGCCGGCTTCTGATCCGCCATCCTTTTGAAAGTATTGCGGTGTATTCTGGGTAATTTTTGACCAAGGCTAGGCTACAAGACACCACCCGTGTATCCTTGCACAGCTAGCTAAACGGCTAACAGACGGAGAACACACACCTTGGTCGAACATGAACATTGGAACATGTCTTGGCGGCTCCTGATGACGTATCTCCTAGGCAACTGGGGCGGAGCCAAGACATCTAGGCGAGGTTCCTTGGCATTGAGAAACACCCACAGAAGTATAAACTAGCCTTTAGGGTCCCGTGTAGGGGGTGGGTGGGCGTGGCCCCCACTTGGGAGGTGAGTGGGAGTGGTCAGCAGCAGCTTGTTTTTTTAAGTGACAGAAACGACTCATTCTGGAAGGTACTGAAGCTGTCAAGGAAAAAACTGCTGAGATTGCTTTATGTGAGAAGGATTCATTGCAAAGAATTTCATGAACATGTTTTGTATAAATTAAAGAAATACGATTTTAAAAAGTCATGTCCTCTGTAAAACAAGCTTTGTGAGTTTATATTATAATGCCTGTTTTGTTCATTTGACATTAACAGAAAAACTTGTTCATTTTTGTTCTGTTCTGTAATGCTTGAAGATTTCATTTAAAAATAAACCTAAGATATTTATCTTAAACGATTATGTAATGTTTGACATATTCAGCTTTTGAAACATTAATCTTTAAATGGCCTGTTTTTGTATAGCGCCTTCTAGGATAATACAACCTCATTCAATCATTACTGATTGACAGAAATATTATTTCTTATATTGTAACGTACATGAATATCAACTGATAGGAAAATGTTATCTAAATAGTAAATTTGATTTAGATTGATCTTCCTTTTTGATTTCAGGATGATGGCTGACAGATGACCTCCATGGAGTCCGTGTCCTCGACCCCACCCTCCCTAGTTGTCTCCGAGCTATGAGGCCTGGAACTGAACCTCCAGCAGTATTTCATGGAATTCATGTATCATAGTGGATTGTTGGAAACTGGCTCTCTGTCACCCTCTTGATACACCTCTACCCCCTCCCTGCAACCAAACAGTAGGATGAAATCACAACCATGTGACTGGACCTGAACTCCATTACCATCGAAGACCATTGTCGTGGTGTCCTGTCACCGGTTCCCTACAAAACATCCATCCTGTATTGTCTTTAGGCCATGGTTCTCAAGAAAAGTTCTGTAATCCTATGCAGTGCTTTTCTTTTTGTAGCCTGGAATGCATTACTTTTGCTGTACCTTTGGGGCCGACCTCCCATCGGCCGCCTCGGAGAGGGCGGAGGAGCCGAACCAGGAGGGCAGGAGGAGTGGGGCCTCAGCAGGGACAGAGCAGGTCACAGCAATCTTGCCGAGGAGATGATCCGGCTGGCAGATGAAGTGGAAATCCAGCTTGATACCCAGAAGAAGCTCCTAAAGCAGATTGAAAGTCACCGGGCAGTTTGGGCTCAGCAGAAGTGGGCTGGGAAAAAGGAGGATTTTTTAAAAGAACTGAAGGAGGTGGTGATCCAGCAGCCATCTCCCAGAACCCCTGGTCCTAATCTGAACAGCGTGAATGTCCACACTGATGATGGAAACACACAGAAAATGGTTAGAACATCAGCTCCAAACTCATACTCCGAGGACTCCCCAGAGAAGGTTCTGAACCCTCAAGGGACAACACCGGTCCTCAGTCCAGAACCCACCATTCCCATTCTGGTCATCGCCTGTGACAGAGTCACAGTGAAGCGCAGCCTTGATAAGCTGATTCAGTATCGGCCCTCAGCAGAACTTTTTCCAATTATTGTTAGTCAGGACTGCGGCCACTCTGAGACAGCTCGCGTAATTGGCTCGTATGGCAATCAGGTGACTCACATCAGACAGCCAGACCTATCCGACATCCGAGTCCGACCAGAGCACAGAAAGTTCCAGGGTTACTACAAAATCTCCAGACATTATCGATGGGCACTGAACCAAGTGTTCAATACGTTCTCTCAGTCCACCGTGGTTATAGTGGAGGACGATCTGGAGGTTAGTGCATGCATGCACAGTTTTGTATTTTTAGTCATTAGAGGCTAGAATGTCCACCACCATAACTAACATTCACCAAGGCTCCTATAATACTGATAACACCAGAACCATGACATAGAAGAACCTAAAACTAGGAGCCGCATTTATAAAACTTTCTATAGAATCATTACTAAATATCCACGTAAACTCAGCAAAAGAACCACTTTGTTAATTGTTTTCATAGCTTTTTTAATCTCCACGATATATTTACAGCTATGCTATGTAAAAGCGTTGAGGCATGAAAAATAAATGTTTTAAGCTAATTTATTTTCCAAATTTGCAGTACCAGTTTTAATGCACCAATAAGTAATTTAAATATATACAGGTCCTTCTCAAATAATTAACATATTGTGATAAAGTTCATTATTGTCTGTAATGTACTGATAAACATTAGACTTTCATATATATTGGATTCATTACACGCAACTGAAGTAGATCAAGCCTTTTACTGTTTCTAATATTGATGATTGTGGCGTACAGCTCATGGAAACCCAAAATTCCCATCTCAAAAAATTTGCTTATTTAATCTGACCAAAAAAAGAAAAGTGTTTTTAATGCAAAGAAAGTCAACCTTCCAATAATTACATTCAGTTATGCACTCAATACTTGGTCGGGAATCCTTTTGCAGAAATGACTGCTTCAATGCGGCATGGCATGGAGGCAATCAGCCTGTGGCACTGCTGAGGTGTTATGGAGGCGCAGGATGCTTCGATAGAGGCCTTAAGCTCATCCAGAGTGTTCGGTCTTGCGTCTCTCAACTTTCTCTTGACAATATCCCACAGATTCTCTACGGGGTTCAGGTCAGGAGAGTTGGCAGGCCAACTGAGCACAGTAATACCATGGTCAGTAAAGCATTTAGCAGTGGTTTTGGCGCTGTGAGCAGGTGCCAGGTCGTGCTGAAAAATGAAATCTTCATCTCCATAAAACTTTTCAGTAGATGAAAGCATGAAGTGCTCCAAAATCTCCTGATAGCTAGCTGCATTGACCCTGCCCTTGATAAAACACAGTGGACCAACACCAGCAGCTGACATGGCACCCCAGACCATCACTGACTGTGGGTACTTGACACTGGACTTCAGGCATTTTGGTATTTCCCTCTGCCCAGTCTTCCCCCAGACTCTGGCACCTTGATTTCTGAATGACATGCAAAATTAGCTTTCATCTGAAAAAAGTACTTTGGACCACTGAGCAACGGTCCAGTGCTGCTTCTCTGTAGCCCAGGTCAGGCACTTCTGCCGCTGTTTCTGGTTCAAAAGTGGCTTGACCTGGGGAATGCGGCACCTGTAGCCCATTTCCTGCACACACCTGTACACGGTGGCTCTGGATGTTTCTACTCCAGACTCGGTCCACTACTTCTGCAGGTCCCCCAAGGTCTGGAATCTGTCCTTCTCCACAATCTTCGTCAGGGTCTGGTCACCGCTTCTCTTTGTGCAGCGTTTTCTGCCACACTTTTTCCTTCCCACAGACTTCCCACTGAGGTGCCTTGATACAGCACTCTGGGAACAGGCTATTTGTTCAGAAATTTCTTTCTGTGTCTTACCCTCTTGCTTGAGGGTGTCAATGATGGCCTTCTGGACAGTAGTCAGGTCGGCAGTCTTTCCCATGATGGCGGTTTTGAGTAATGAACCAGGCTGGGAGTTTTTAAAAGCCTCAGGAATCTTTTGCAGGTGTTTAGAGTTAATTAGTTGATTCAGATGATTAGGTTAATAGCTTGTTTAGAGAACCTTTTCATGATATGCTAATTTTTTGAGATAGGAATTTGGGGTTTTCATGAGCTGTATGCTAACATCATCAGTATTAGAAACAATAAAATACTTGAACTACTTCAGTTGTGTGTAATGAATCTAATATATATGAAAGTCTAATGTTTATCAGTACATTACAGAAAATAATGAACTTTATCGCAACTAAGCAAATTTTTTAGAAGGACCTGCAATATATTTTAAAAAGAATTCAATCACAGATGAGATTTTTATTCTCAGTTCAGAGAGGAGAGGAGGGGAGGGGCTGATTGTTGGTTTGTGTTGGTGAGCGTTTAAAAGTTTGTAAATGTGTCCTAAATTCACCGGCTGACCTGTCAGCTTTTCACTCTGTTTGCTCAAATTAACATTTTTCAATCAAGATGTTCTTTCTAAATTCCCGGAAATTCTCTTACAGTTTTCAGACCCTGTTTTGTGCGTAAGCAAGCATTATAAATGAGGCCCCCGCACCTGGACTTGGACGAACCTTATCATTCAATTGAATTAGTTTTATTGAGATGGTTACAATTCACAGCACAAGTCTTCACAAGGCACTCTGCAAAGCAAACATTCCAGCTGAACCTAAAACTGCGAGCAACTTTTTCACTCGTTGCATTCAGCTGAACCTAAAACTGCATCACGGGAGTTTGCCCAACCAAAAACCAGCCGTGGTGTTGAGGGTGTGGAGTTTAATGGCAGGAGAATCTCGTCTCATCTCTGCTTTAAGTGAATGATGTGGTCCTCCTAGCTTCGTCAGGCTTTAACCTACAGCTCTTGCTGGGGAGGTTTGCAGGCGAGTGTGAAGCGACTGGGATGAGGATCAGCACCTCCAAGTCTGAGACCATGGTTCTCGACTGGAGAAGGGTGACTTGTCAACTCCGGGTGGGGAGAGAGGTCCTGCCTCAAGTGGAGGAGTTCAAGTATCTTGGGATCTTGTTCACGAGTGAGGTAATGAGGAAGCGGGAGATCAACAGGTGGATTGGGGCAGCTTCTGCAGTGATGCGGATGCTGAACTGGTCTGTTGTGGTGAAGAAGGAGCTGAGCCAGAAAGCAAGGCTCTCGATTTACCAGTTACCGCCCAGTCCTCACCTATGGTCATGAACTTTGGGTAATAACTGAAAGAACAAGATTGCGGATACAAGCGGCCGAAATGAGTGGGTCTGCCTTAAGCCCCCCTCAGACAGGCCATGAAAAACGGAAATGTTCGGGACTCTGTCCTTATGACCTTTGTGTCTGAATACAAACATCCGGATAACCTTTTCCGTAATTAAACCGGACGAAGCCCCTAGTAACAGGACCGGACTTGTCACGGACAGGGTGGCTTCTTCAGACTGGTGAGTCAGAGTTCCGGACGGGGACAAGGGGGAGGAGGAGGGGACCGGTGGACGCTGTGCGCCCCTAGATAGCTCGCTCCTATAGCATACGGCGAATCATGGCAGCTCGCCTCCTATGGTACCATCTCCTAGATGTGCGACGGAGCGCTTCACACCGCTTCGGTGATTCTTTTATTAACCATTGAGCTTCGTCATCCAGGTCTCTTATTCGTCTTCGTGTGTGCAGAATTATGCTTAACATAAGTCCGATCAGTGAGAGGAATTCTATCTCTTCGTCGGCCATGTTTGACTGAATAGCTTTGTTTGGGTAAATGACGCATGTACGCCCGCCACACTATGTTTACGCAATATCCGGGTATAGCCTTCCCACCTCCTCCCCCTCAGACATCTGAAACTTTTCCCTGCTGTGTGAAGGCAGCAAAAAGGACAAGTTCAGGTACAAAACTGGTGTGTCTGAAAACACAGTTCTGGTTAAAAACCGGACTGAATTGTCCACACATATTCCAGAATGTCAATCTGGAAAGGGCTTTAGAGATAGGGTGAGGAGCGTAGATATTCGGAAGACACTCGGAGAGAGCCGCTGCTCCTTCATACCGAGAGGAGTCAATTGAGGTGGTTTGGGCATCTTATTGGGATGCCTCCTGGACGCCTCCCCAGGGAGGTGTTTTAGGCTTCTCCTGCTGGCAGGAGGCCCACTGGTCGACCCAGGACACGTTGGAGAAAGTACATCTCTGAACTGGACCGGGAGTGCCTTGGGGTCCTACTAGAGGAGCTGGTGGAGGTGGCCAGGGAGAGGACAGTCTGGAACTCCCTAGTTGGGATGCTGCCCCTGTGACCCTGACCTGGATAGGCGGAAGATGATGAGATTATTGTAAAAATTCCCAGAATCAAACTGAATGAATTCATAAGTCCAAAAATGTATTTAATTGTTAAACATAGTTTGCCCTTAATGGGAAGGAAAAGTCCCGGTGACCATTTTAAGGTTTACCCGAAAGGGTTAATAGTTTCCCCCCAGTGAACTAACCCAGTGTTGCGTCATTGAATTATGGGCAAATAATTAAGGCAACAGCTCAAACATGTATTTTTAATATCAATGGTCCATATTTATATCAAATTAAATCTGATTGTGATAATTGAGTGAAACCCTTGAGATTCGTAATCAAATTGATTCTTAAAGTTTGAATCGGTAGCAACACGTTGGACCTAAAATATGCTAAAATTACTTTTTACAGAACACATCAGACCTTTGAATTTAGAAACCCCAAAGAAAGGACTGTTATGCTGTATTGATGTATTTTGTCCTTGAGGCTTGCTGCAGTTTTAGGACACACTGGATCATGGTGGTTGGCGGTAGGAAAAGAATGAATGGCAGGCTGGAAGTAAACCAGGGTTTGGTGATTCATTTTTATTTTATATAAACAGGCAAACATGCTTTCTTGACAATGCTTGTCACCGTGTGCGGAGAAAAGTGTAAAAATAAAACGGGACAAATGTGTGGGCATTGAAATGGTTAGGCAGACATGCATGAGCGGCTCAGGTACATTTGGGTCGTAGCGCTGCTCAAACCGTGAGATGCCCTCACAAGGGTCAAGCAGAGTTTCAAACATGTTGGATTTTTTTTTTAAACATCTTTGGTATGTTCTCTGTCTTGCATTTCTAACTGCGTTGTTGGTTCTTTTTTTAAAACACAGAAAAGGTTTCTTTTTTACCTTGCTGCTGGCAGTTTCGTTCGCGGCTGCAAACTTCCTCAGAGCTGACGCGTTTATCCATGGGCAGCAGAGGACGTTGTCGCCCTCTGCTGCCCGCTCTCCCCTCTCCGATGATGCAGTCCCATGCACGATCCAATGTGTAAACCCCATTGTCTCTGTTCATAGTCTCACATCCACGTCTCCTTATCTCTAGGAGGATCTCCTAGAGATAAGGAGACGTGGATGTGGGACTGCATCATCAAAGAGGGGATAAACCATCGACATCTATACTGGACAATTCATTTCCATAGGCTCCAATAACACGTTTTTGAAGAAAAATGGGAGGTGACCACCACCGCCATTTTGACCGTGTCACAGGTTCTGTCAAGCCCACACAATTCCACAAAAGGGAAGAGAGGTGGAGCTGAGGGTGGGGCTGTAAGGCTGGGATCAACTGACGACACCCGGTCGAACTAGCTACAAGCTAACCTGAAGCTAACCCAAAGCTAATGCGGAGGTGGGAGCTAAGCTAACGGAGGGAGCAACCTAGCTACAACCGTCGTTAACTGTGCACAACAGCAGAGCTTCTGAGTCAGAGATACGCCGGGCTAACCGCTGGGTAAAACCGGGTGGAACACAGAGGTCTCCCGAAAGCTGCTGAAAGCCGGCAGCCCGCGCAGCAGACAGAAGCCGTGATCAGATAGAGATGTGCCGAGCTGCTGGGAGGGGAGAAACGGGTGGAAAACATCGGTCTCCCTAGAGCTCCACAAGCCGATAGTGGGAACCCAGCTCCACCAACATGTTATATTTCAACCCATTTTCTAAAGTGCAGCATTATGTTAAATGCACTGGGTTTTACCCTATTACATTTAAATTTCATGGTTAAACAGTACATGTTAAAATCTAAGCTCAGCTCGGCAGTGACCTAAAATACATGAATATAATTTTACTTACCGAAAAAAATGAAGTGGAGACTCCTTGGACGCTCTATTAGTGCAATTAATGCCACAGCAAGTCATTTTGTCCCACAATTGCACAAATGATATCCAAAAAAGAATACACAAACACAGAGACTCAAAATCCCGGAGCAGTTTCCAGGCCAGACCGAGGCTCTACTGAGGCTTTTCCACGGAGCTAGCTCTGCGGTCATGTGGGTCTGATGCTCACTAATTATACAGAATTTTAGGCTTTTAATACACTTAAACAGAAGAGTGAGAAAAAAAATTCACCCCCTCAGAGTTGTCATGAGTGTAAACTAGATCATTTAAACCTAAAACATGTTTTGGTACCAGGCTGTAAACATGTTTATTTCTGCTGTGAAATTGGTATTTTCAACATGAGAGTCGATGAGGATTTGCTCGCTTCTGACACCAGCCCCCAGTGGATGAGGGTGGAACTGCAATTTTTGGTACTTCCGGGTTGGCCTCAATTTTTGAGCTGCATTGTGGGGGCTTGGGATAAACGGAGTAGGAAGTGACGCCACCATCAGCATCAGCTCTAAGGAAGTTTGCAGCCGCGAACGAAACTGTCAGCAGCAAGGTAAAAAAGAAACCTTTTCTGTGTTTTAAACATAACCAACAATGTTGGATTTTTGTGCGACCACATGGCGGATGATTGGGATTTTTAGATTAAAGAAGATAAATATATGAGCAAAAACGGGACCAGTAAGCCAAGATCTGAAGGTGCTGGTTGGGTTCTGATGTTTCAAAGATAAGTTCTTGCTGAAAAAAGGAAGCAAAATTTAAACAAATTATTTTTTGAATGCAGTTTTGCATATTTTGCTCACACACACACACACACACACACACACACACACACCACACCAAGATGAGACATTTGAGGAAATGCGACTAATGCAGCTCTCTTTCCTGGTCCAGGTGGCTCCCGACTTCTTTGAGTACTTCCGGGCTCTGTATCCCATCCTGCGCTCTGATGCCAGCCTGTGGTGCGTTTCTGCTTGGAATGATAACGGTCGAGATGCTCTGGTGGACTCGTCCAGAGCCAAGCTCCTTTACAGAACAGACTTTTTTCCTGGGCTGGGCTGGATGCTGCTGAAGGAGCTGTGGGAGGAACTGGAACCAAAATGGCCGTCAGCCTTCTGGGATGACTGGATGCGCCAGCCTGAACAGAGAAAGGACCGTTCTTGCATACGGCCTGAAATCTCTCGAACTATCACCTTTGGCCGTAAAGGGGTCAGTCTAGGTCAGTTCTTTGATCAGTACCTCCGCTACATTAAGCTCAACACTGAGTTTGTGCCTTTTACCAAACAGAACCTGTCTTATTTACTGAAGGAGCACTATGACGAAACGTTTGTTAGAGAGGTTTACAGTGCCACGCTGGTGAAGATGGAAGACCTACAGAAAGGTGGCGCCTTAAGGAGTCCTGGACCCTACAGAGTGCAGTATTCCAGCAGGGACAGTTTTAAAGTTTTTGCTCGAAACTTGGGAGTGATGGACGATTTGAAATCGGGAGTTCCCCGTACGGGTTACAGAGGTGTAGTAAGCTTCCATCACCGAGGCCGAAGGGTGTTCCTGGCCCCGCCGGAGGGATGGACTCACTATGATGTAAGCTGGAGCTGAGAGTTGTCCAGAACAGAAAGAGGGAACCACCTCAGACCAAAGATAAGTACAGGAGAGGGTTATAGGTCACAGGGGCTGATTATAGGTTACAGAGACGGGTTGCTGTTTCTTTAGTTCTAATGAAGTCTGAAGAACCCAGCTAGATGACTTTTGATTCTCATCCAATGAGCATTCTTTGTTCTTCTCAGATGAGAACCCAGTCCAGTTTTCTCCCTCAGATCTAGAGCCAACATGGTCTGGCTGAGTGAGATTCACCCACAAACAAATCAAAAGCCCAACAATTTGTTTGTTTAACATATTTACTAAAAATAAAGTCTCATAATGAAATGTTCTAACAACTCCGATCTGGTACCAGACTGGTCGAACCTGGAATGAAGCTCCTGGAGCTCCTGGTCTAATCCCCTCACACTGTTGCTTTGCTAAAAAGCTAATCAGAGTGTTTCTTACATTGAGAAGAGCTGTGCTGAACCAGAATCAGGTTTGCATCAACTTTAAAGATAATCTGGGAAAGATTATTCCATAACATTTAGGAATACTTCAGACCAGCAGTAGATCTGAAATTGACCAGGAAACCAATAAATTTTAGACCACAATCTAGTCTAGAACCTTTGTGAAGCCCGTCGTAGCAGCTTTGTCCTAGTAAAGCCTCACACACCAGATGCTTTAGAGGCAGTACCTGTACAGACTCGTGAAGAAATCTCACAAGAACGCCAAATAATTAGAAATTTGACACAATACATTTAAATTCAAATACCTGTTGAGTAACGTGAACTGATATTGCTGTGATTGATGACAAAAGAAAACCGGCAAAAATATTGCAACGAGGGTTTCATTTTGAAATATATCAAAAGTATCACGTGGAAACACGTCTTACTTCCTGTCCATGTGCAGCGTTCTGAAAAAAAAGACTCCATGCCAAAGTTTTCCAGATCTCCGCACCACAGCTGGTGTGAATGCTCTGATTGGACTCTGATTTTTGTTTTTTAATATGTGTAACTCATATGGAGTCCGGACCACATCAGTTCTGCATTCAGTGTGAAAGAGGCTTTACACTTCATCAAAGGATAGCAGAGGCAGGCTGAGCCGGTTTGGTTTTGGTGATATCACTGTACTGTAATCTGCTCTGAGGGATCATCAACTGGTTCTTCTGTCTGGTGATGAACAACCACTGCCTGATCTGTTTATAACTTTATTACAAGAACAATAAAAGACCATATTTTGATATCTGTCTTCAGTCTTGTCTATTTTAATTCTAGCTCTACCCAGTCCTGACTGATTTCTCAGACTTTCCTTCTGAAAGATTGTGTCAGTGGATGATAACACCTCCTGGTTGTTTGTTTCTTCTCTCATGACCTTGTTAAAGAGCAAGTCACCCTCCTACCTGACTCTTAAGGGGCAGCAGTAAACAGTGTGACTCAGACTTTTCACCACCTGTTTAGTTGTGGTTCCTATCATGCTGACCTGGTCCAAAAACAAGATATCAGCAACTTTCAATCGCTTCTTGGCTAGGGGTGGAGTCACTGGATGTTCCAGTGTTCTGCCTGCTGCCAGCTGCCATTTCAAGGCTCTGAGTCCAATGAGAAAGCTAGAAAAACCCAGATTCTTCCTGACATAAGAAGTGAGTCTACTCTTTTTGTAGTTTTGGTGTTTTACATGATCATAAAGCACAATGTTCTGGGACTCTTCAAAAAACATTGGCAGTTAGGGTGTCTTTGGGGCTACCTTGCACCTTTCAGCGGAAGCTTACAGCTGTGCTTTGTCACAAAGTAGTCCTAAGTCTAACATAGCACCTGTGAATCCTTTGTTACTAAATATTAAATATTTTCACTTGACTAATAAGGTCACCAAGAACTGGGGTAACTACTGAGTGATTTTAAGGACTGTTTTACTCACAATGCTAGTTGGACGCATTAACTTAAAGCTAAAGGAGTACAGGTGGGTCAGGAGAATGACCAGGCTGGTTAGAAAAAATTTCCCACTTCTCCAACTCTGGGACATATGTCAACAGACAAAATTACATTTTTGGGTGGAATTTCCCTTTAATCCACACTTCCTGTTGTGTGGTTTTGTAATAGTGAAGTAGAGACAATTGGAGTGTACAGTGGGGAATCAGAAGGGTTTTATTGCCATTTTTGTGACAATCACAACATTAGGAAATGTTTGCGGTACTTGATGAAAGAAAACTGAATGATGAGCAAAATTAGAATTTGGAAGTACACACAATGAAATTATAATATTGACCCTTTGCACCTACGTCACCTAATCGCGTGGGTCCGCATACTGGACGGCAAAAGCATGTAAACAGTGAGCAACATGAGTACTAAACAAAGGGAAAAGCAAAGCCTGAAATTTGTTTTTGCAATCTTTAGCATTCCTTCTACTAGTTCAAGCTCATGTTCAGTTATCAGAAGAAGTAGCGCACATAGATGGGGCTCACAGACAGCGGTATTTACAAAAATTAAGTATTATTAACTAGCTTACGGACGTTAGCTCAAGTTCTCTCTGCAGCCATTTATCGAAGTTAATAAGTTGCTGACTTTGCCTAAATTCACCCGACTGGATTTATAACATTGTTATAAACAGCGTTTCACTTCACACCGAAGCCGATTTTTAAAAGTCTGGATCCCTACCAGTTTTTGTTTCTGGTGGTGTCACCGGGTTCAGCTGCTACTCTCACACCGGGATGAGAAGATCTCCGAACGGCGACGCTCGTACTAAACTTAATTTTAACATACGTAATCATACATTGGAGTAGTAATACTGTAAATAATTATCTCGCATTTCACTACAGTGGACGGTACCACCGTCTCCGGTACCATGCGTCCTCAATGGGGAAATATCCATCCTTCAGAACGCATCACATTTGCCCTTTTTCTTCCTCATGAAATCAATAAACGTTAATCTTACCCGGTAAAATCACGTTCGCTGTAAACCTGAGGGCTGCTAGTCCATTTGATTGATCGCTGCAGTTCATCTCCGTCCTCAGTCTCGATCAACGTTATTTGAAAAAAACAAAAAACGAATTGACTTTACATCCTTGTTTGTTAGTGCAGCCAACCACGCAGCAAGTTGTAACCATTTTACTGTGAAACCAACTAAATAAAAGCGATAAAAGGCTACAAACAGGCTTGTTTTGACTAGCTTCACCGGAGTTTCAACGTGCGTAAACGGTCTTTTTGCCGTCCATCATGGCGAACAGAGCGGTCCCATGAGTGGCGTGATGTCACATGCAAAGGCTCAGTAGGGAATCAGTAATTAGAGAAGCAGCTACTTTACACAAGTCAGTGTAGGTACTGGTCAGATCGGGCCAGTTCAGGTGCAAACACAACAAATGGTCATGTGACTGAAACAAAGCAGCTGGAGTGGGCAGTTCTATGATTGTCATTCACAGTCCGTCAGCAGAGGGGAATAAACTGTTTTTGTGGTGAGAGGTTCTGGTCTGAATGGATTGGAACCTCCTGCTTGATGGAAGCGAGTCAAAGAGACTGTGTCCAGAGTCAGACGGGTCAGCTTCTTCTTGTTCCTGGTGGTGGCTCCAGCATATCACACGGTGACTGAAGAGGTGAGGATGGACTCGATGACCGCGGTGGAAAACTGCCTCACTGACTGTACTAATGGGTTGAATTTCTTCAGCTGCCGCAGGAAGTTAATCCTCTGCTGGGCTTTTTTTATGATGGAGGTGACGGTGGTACCCAGGAAGAGACATGAGTCTACCATCGTGATGGGAGTGTCTGACAGGGTTATAGGAGGGAGTGGGGCTGTGTGCTTCCTAAAGTCCACAACAACCTCCGCTGTCTTCTGTGCATTTAGCACCAGGCTGTTCGACCTCCATTCTGTAGGAGGACTCATCTCCGTCAGAGATGAGTCCGATGACGGTGGTGTTGTCTGCAAAGTTGATCAGCTTGACAGACCCGTGGTTGGAGGTGCACCCGTTGGTGTACAGGGAGAAGGGCAGAGGGGAGTGAACACAGCCCTGAGGGGAACTGGTCTTGATGGTCCGCGGGCCTGAGACATTTTTCCCCAGCCTCACTTGCTGCTTCCTGTCCATCAGGAAGTCAGTGATCCACCTGCAGATTGGGTCAGGCACATTCATCTGGGACAGTTTGACTTGGAGGAGGTCTGGGAGGATTGTGTTGAAGGCAGAGCTGAAGTCCACGAGCAGGATCCTGGTGTATGTTCCTGGGGAGTCCAGATGCTGCAGGATGAAGTTAGAGCCATGTTGATTGTGTCATCTACAGACCTGTTGGCTTTGTAGGCAAACTGCAGGGGGTCAAGGAAGGGGACTGTGTGGGTCTTGAGGTGGGAGAGAATCAGGTGCTCAAATGACTTCATGACCACAGATGTCAGAGCCACGGGTCTGTAGTCATTGAGTCCAGTGATCCTTGGCTTCTTGAGGACAGGGACTATGGTGGAGGTCTTGAAGCAGGGGGCACAAGACATGCCTCCAGTAAGGAGTTGAAGATGCCCGTAAACACTGGGGCCAGCTCTTCAGCACAGTTTTTTAGAGTGGCAGGAGACTGACGGAATACAGTCGGTAAAGAGGGCTCTGTCTGGCCCCTTGCTCCCACCTTCCTCCAACTTAAAGGCTTCGTTATACCGAGTTATTTCCGTTGTTATTCTGCCAAAGGCTTAGATCCCTTAAGACAGAACATTTCAGCTACAAAATGTTTAGTAAGCATTCTGTTAACACGATTTCAGCCATCTGGAATTTCTTCAACACAGCCAAAGTCTACTTGGAGGAAGAAACCTGAAGGGCAAAGACAGGTAATTATCTGGGTAATCAAAGCAACCGAGCTACCAGTCTTGCTTTGATTAGCTTTTTCTGTGCTTTAGAGTTCAATAAACCTGACTTTTATGCGTGTGAGCTGGCCCCAGTCAAACCCCCTCCTGAACAGTGTCGGAGGACCTCGCGTCACCACTGACCACCAAACATATTCTACTTCTAACTAGCTGTCGTGACTGCACCCCCACACACAGCCCCACTAGCAACTGAAAGCCCGGCCAATCAGTGCCCAAGATCAGGGGGTGCAACAGGCATGGGCTAACTGCTGCCTGTAGTTTATGCTTTTGTCCACTGAAGTCTAGTTCAAGTGGAACCATGGGGTATTTGTGCATGTCCGTGTTATACATTTAATCAAAACACCCATCGAGCCCCCCACGCTCTCGGACCGCACCAGTCGTCTGGAAACAACCCGAAACCGCTAACGCCTGGCATGTGAACCCCCAACCTTACCAGCACCAGAAACAGGTCCCTGAGTGTGGCCCGGATCAGTCACACCACTCGGGATCCTCTGTCCATCTCCGTGTTTCGACTATCTGTGCTTGCTCGTCGAATATTCCTACCGCAGCATTTCGCTCTTGTTTACAGTATAGTAGCGCGCTTATTAAGCACGGTTTATTTCAAATAGGTGATATGACTCAAAAATACAGATTTGTAGTATTTTTTTAGCAAAAATTTACATTGTTGTGGTTTATTTATGAGAAAGACTGTCATGATTCCATGAATGACGGTAAACAATGGGAGAAATTTCTTGTTTACAGTATAATAATGATATTTTACAAGCCATTTACAAGCTAACTGTCAGGTAAACACACAACAAGCAGTAATATAACAACTTCCAGCTTACTCTTCAGGTAAACAGCCTGTGACACAGTAATCAGTCTGTGCATTTGCATTTGTCCAAAGTAGCACACATGGAGGAGTAGCACGGATAGTCAGAGCACTGACTGTCCGTAGCTCCAGCAGAGACTCGGAAAATCGCTAATCATCTGCGCTGGGCTCAATGCGGTCGACACTCAGGGTGGGGCCCCATCAGCCCCTGGGCCTGGAGGTGCCCGATGTTGGCGTCTTGGGTCGTAGCTTCTGTGGTGCGGGGATTAGTCTTATCACACTGTCTGGCCAAGGCGCTGCAGCTCCGTCCTCCTTCGCCTGGACACGCCGTGGGTGCGTGGCTAGGTGGTCTTCAGCCAAACTGATCGCCTTCTGGAGGCTGGTCGGACAGTGGCACGGGTCCCTGGGATGGGGTAGACCCATCCCTCCTGTTGAGGGGAACCCTGGCACCCACAGGCACACACCTGCATGCACATTCACGATCAGCCAGTAACCTTCCCGTTCCGTTTACACTACACAGCTGTTAAATCATCTAGACTCTTCCTTCCTTTTGCGCGGGACACGACAAGGGTGCACACTTGTGTGCGTCCCGCTGTCTAATGGTTAAACAAACATAACACACGGATGCGGTTTAGGGGGCGCTTATCTGTCTGGTGTACCTAGGCCGCACTTCCAAGTGAGGGAACAGAGCGCCCGAGTGCAGAAGACGTTTGTGATTAAATGGGAGCAAAGTCACAGGTTTTAAATGAAGGGAAAGTATGAGGGAATGTATAAGAAGGTGTTTATATTCCCCAAGTGAATCAAAGTATGTGTGTTTAATGTGATGAGGTTTTTCCTGTGGATGATTAAGGGGCGGGGCTACCTGTTTTTAATCGGCTTCGCTGCAGTTCAGATGGGGTTGTTTGTTTTGTTTGAGAAAGCCGCAGGAGCCAGTTAGTCCTGGCAGCTGTGCACATGACACTGAGAAGTGGCCAACGAGGTAAAGCCTATTACCAGCTGTCATGATTGTGGATCCTGCTTGCATAATGGGTCACCTGGTGTGTAAATACATTATGCGTGCACTTTACTCCGACAAACCTGCTGTGGTTCATTCACAGTCTTAGTGGGCTGGAATACGTTACATCTGAGGGCGAGGGGAGGCGCCATAGAGAAACCCGCATCACAGAGCCTCTCCCACGTTCCTGCTGGCAGTCCTACTTGAAATTGCCCCAGGACTACTAGCTCCAGCATGTCCCACTCTTTCTCCATCTCGCCGGGGCATAACCACCTACAACCACTGGGCAAAAGCAAATGAGTGGTCCAGTTTCCTCAGGATGATGGTCCAGAAGCACCGGCAGTAGTCTTTAGGAGTACCAGCTAGGTCCAAGGTGGCCTGTTTCAGGCCGGCGAAGGTCCTTGCCATGGCCAGAAACCCCATTGCTACCACCTGAACATCTCTGGTTAATAGCTGAAGCAGCCAAATCCCCCACTCCCCTTCAGGCCACCGACAGGCTGTCGCGGTGGCCTCAAAAGTCTCCAAAAACGCCTCTGGGTCATCCTCCGCCCATCATCTTGTGTAAGGGGATGGACAGCATCAAGCCACCTCCGGTGCGGCCCCACGGTCTGCAGCTCTGATTGCCGCTGGAGCAGCTCCATCTGCCTGAAGCAGCGTTCTGAGGTCTCTCGGTGGAATACGGCCACATCCGACAGAAGCTGTCCCAGTGCCGTGAGGGGTTGAGGTGGCTGAGGTACCGTTACCTCGGGTCACACACACACAAAGACGTCCCACACCGGTTGCACATTACACACTCCCTTTTATTTATGTGTTCTGCCCTCTCGCTGCACTGTGTCCTGCAGTCAGCTTCTCACAGCTCCTCACTCAGTCTCATAGGGATGCCCGCCGCTTCTGTGTCCTGTTAAGTAGAGCTTTGGGTTGTCATGCTGCGTCCTCTGCTGCCGGGGCTTCTCCTCTCCTGCAGGTGCGCTCCCCCTGCACAGCCACAGACCCAAACTTATGAGCGAGTGTATTTCCCAGAGCATAAAACATACGGCACTGCCTACACATGTCATCATCATCTATCATGTCCTCTGTGACAATATGGCCAAGATATTTGACTTTCTGGGTGACAGTAATCACAGAGTGTGACAGGTAAAATTCTGGAAACTTCGTTTGCTCATCCTCCTTGGCCCGGCAAATCAAAACCACACTTTTAGCTGCATTATACTCAATGTTGTAGTAAATGATGATAAATGACCCGCACTTGTATAGCACCTTTCAGAGTCTGAGGACTCCAAAGTGCTTTACACTGCAGTGTATCATTCACACACACATTCACACACGGATGGTGATGAGCTACAATGTAACCACAGCTGCCCTGGGGCGCACTGACAGAGGCAAGTAACTGCTGTAGACCAGCGGCGCTCGCACTTAGAACCACTGAGTCATCTGCATACACCAGATGATTTATGACAACACCACCAGTCCCGCTGGCTTTTAACCTCACTGGTAAGTCATCCATGTACAGGTTAAAAAGAAGAGGAGATAGAACGCTTCCTTGTCTGACTCCATTACTGACCTTAAATGGCTCTGAGATACTGTTACCCCAGTTTACCTGTAACATTTGTGGACTATACCAGTAAACTAGGATGCGTACAATATATCTTGGGACACCTCTTTGCAGCAGCTTTATGAAAAGTTTCTATGGTTAACCCTATCAAATGCCTTGGATATATCTATGAAGCACATAGAGGCTGAGGAGTTCTTGATTCTGTTGTGGCAGTGTGAGCGTCCTGTCAGTGTCCTGATTGCATAGGCGGAGATCCCAGGGGGGACGGGGGGGACGCGTCCCCCCCCCCTCACTCAAAATGGTCCCCCCCACAAAAGTTATTGTAAACACATAAATGCTATCAGTAAACCAGTATTGTCTTCTAAAACCACAACGTAAAAGTTAGTCTGCAAATACAAAACAATGTGTTTTTAACTGTTGAGAAATTATAGTCCACCCACCCCCCAAATTCCTCAAGTTGGTACGGTCGGTCCACACGCTCTGTTTCCAATGGGCGGGGCTGCCGGCTCTGCCCCGCTCACAGCTTCACAGCAGCCCGCAGGCTCACAGGAGGCAGGAGTCAAAAAGCCAGCGGTTTCCAGCAGTAAGTCATTTATCACACGCTTGTTCTACAAACTTAAATATGTGTGTCAGATGTGGTCATAAATGTCAAACATAGACACCGATTATCTTTAGATTTTGATCACCGGTGGGAGATCCCTTTATGACAGACCACCACCACCACAGTAAAAAAAAAAGTTGTCACTTCATGTTCTCTGGTCATTCCAGCATTATTCCGCTATTATTATTCCATTCACTAAGGTGACCAAAAGTTCCTTTTTCTGGACACGTACGATTTCACGGTCTGCCCCTGGAATCATTTATAGATCGATGAAAATGTCCGTGTTTCATTAGCAGATGAATATGGTAGAATCAAAACTAACTGGTCGGATGTATGGAAAACCACAGCGTTTAGCCGCTCTTATCGCGTCTTCCCCAGGCTCTGCAGTTGTTTACAATATGTCAAAGTGCAGATGCACCGTGCAGCTTAGGGATGAACTGGTTGCAGCAAATGTGTGGTGGAGGCACGTTGCTCAAAGCTCTCAGTGTAAAACATAGAGCCAAAGATGGCGTTGGCCACACAGACCCAAAACACTATGAAAACTGAGAAAAGTGAGAGATCGATTAAACTGAAAGATAAACTATAGAGTGTGTATATGTTTAGTGTATTTGTAAAGTAAATGTTTTTAATTTTATTATTAAAATGAAACAAATATTTCAAGAATATATTTTTAGATTTTGTGTAGCTTTTCATTCAGTAGGACTTAGATAAAGTTGTTAAATATTACAGAGTTATTCTCTAATAGCCTTCAAACATTTCTATGATTTATTAAAGAGATTTCAGTCATTTTGATACTTGACTTGTGAAAGCTGATTTGAAGTTTTTTATTTTTTCTAGACATATTTAGAAGGAAATTTTCAAATATATTAAAATCAATATGGAACTATTTGGATTTTAGTAGCTTTCATGTTATGTGATTTAATAAAATTTTAATTTGACACGTTCTCTCTCTTTGTTGTGAAAAAGTTAGATATGATTAATGCTTTGCATCCGTCCACACGTGTAGCTGCTGGTCAGCTAATAGCCGTGTCATTTCAGGACATGTTGCTTCAACTATTAACGATCTACTTTTAAATCTTTATTCTGAATTGCTTATTCCGTTTTAGGCCACAGTCTTGTTATTGAAATGAAAACAAAAAGAAAGGATGCTCATGAAGACGTCCAAAATTGGCAAGATATTATTGTTGATCAATATCCTCCAGCTCCGTTCTAATGACAACATCCCATCTGTGTGTGTGTTGCTGTCCAACTGTCAGCAGACCAGGTCAGTTGAAATGGCAGAGAAATGAAAAACGGCAGACATCAGGTCGTTTTTTAAAGCTTCAGAGCGTCAAGTAAGTAGAAACTTGCATTTTGATAAAGACATCTATAAGAAAGAAATTAAATTGTTTCTAAATGGTTTCATTAGGCAAAGTCCAGTCAATTAAGCACAGGCAGCCAGAGCCTGTCAGACACAGGCACAGAGTCACATGTCAGTCTCTTATAAGGACATACAGTGTTGTATGTAGAGAGCATTTTTTTTCATGTCCCCCCCCAAAAATTACTCTCTGAAGTTTTACTGTTTATTGTCCTCCCCCAAAATTGAAATGGGATTTCCGCCCTTGCCTGATTGATCATGCGCCCTGGCCACTCGGCCAAGGGGATGTGCCTTTGGCTGACGGGTTAACGCACGAGACTCTCACCCGGGAGTCTGGGGATCGAATCCCACCCGGGCCCTCGTTTCTCCACCTTGCCACACTGTATTTGGTCACCATCTCCTTTAGAGCATATTTGTGTGTACCAAGCTCAGACTTAAAAGACAAGCTGATCATCTGTGATTTTATGGTGTCGTTAATTCTGTCCAGCAGAATTCTATCCAAGACTTTTGAGAGAATGCTAGTTAGAGCAATAACAAAACTGCCATGACATTCTGATGAGGCAAACAAAATTTTTCTTTTCAACATTGTCGGGTTGTTGAACTGCAAATGCAGACTCAGTGCGCCATCGCTGCTGAGGTGGAATGCAATGAGTAAGTCATCTGGGAATTCTTAAATTATTCTGATGGTAATGAAACCAAAAAGACAAGTGAAAGACTCAAAAAATCCACCTGCACTAAACCGGAGGATCTAGTTGGCTGGCTGTGAAGAGCACAAGATGATCCTCAACCCAGGTTTTCCACGTGCCACAGTGGAGGTGGCGCCATTATGGTCTGGGGTGCATTTTCCTTCAGCGGACCAAGCTTCAAGTTGTGCATGGGCATCAAACAGCTGCAGGCAATGTCCAGATGTGGCAGAGATCAGCACTCATGACCGACGGTGTTGCCTGTGTGGTACCCACTGGGTTTGTCAGCAGGACAATGCCCACAGGACAAGAATTTCATCCAGGAGAAAAACAACACTCTTGTGGACAGTCCTGCATGTTCCCCTGATCTAAGTCCAATTGAGAACCCTGGAGTTGTGGAGCTAGTCATTCATGTTTAGAACTGATAATTCTGTTTTGGAGGGGGTTAAGGAGTCTTTGGAAGTGTGGTCTTACAGCGGCATCGATGCAGACTTGGGCATCAAAAGTGCAAAAGGGACGTGGTGTTATGATTCGCCCCTTTTTGTGCTTGTGTTTAACTTTTTCTCTGTTGTTTTTGTTCAGGTCAGCTGCAGCTCCTCTCAGGAATCCTCCCCTTCCCTGTGAGCCTCCTGGAGTGCTGCAGCTGAACCACATCATCTTGATTGCCCCTCATTCTATTTCAGGCCACTGCTGCCAGTCATCAGTGTGGAGTTGTCTTTGCTGAGTTGTACATGTATGGATTGAGTTTGGTTTTGGTTTTTGGTTCCCACAGTCAGTGGAGGAAGTTTTGTTTATTAAATCTTTTTGAACTCTGGATAAAGGATCTTTATTCCTGCAAATGGGTTACTGCAGAGGCAAACCGTGACATTACAACTCCACCAAGATGTCTGACCCAGCAGGAAGAACCCAGAGACAAGACCCTTCCTTACCTGCCTCTGGTGAGGGTGCTGCAGGAGAAGCCAGCCTTCCTGTTCTGACCCAGGAGCTCCGCAGCTGCATGTCAGGGTTGCAGCAGTTGCATGGACGTGTAGCCAGACTGGAGCAAGCGCCTGCTCCCCCTCGACAGATTCGTTTGGGTCGTCCTGAAACTTTTTCTGGTACCGCAGAGGATTGTCGACCATTCCTCACCTCCTGCCGGCTCCATTTTGACTTTAATCCAAGCGAATTCCCCTCGGAGCAGAGCAAGGTGGCTTTTGCCTTGAGTTTCCTGACGGGCAGAGCCAAGAGGTGGGGGCTGGCTGAGTGGGATCGTGGAGCGGAGGTGGTTCGTTCCTTCCGGGCCTTTTCCACTCAACTCCTCGTGGTGTTTGATCCCTCAACACCGCACCGCGCGGCTGCTTCTGAGCTGCTCCGGCTCAAACAAGGAGACGACAGCGTGGCGTCCTATGCAGTACAGTTCCGGACGCTGGCGGCAAGCTCCCGCTGGCCTGATGATGCACTGGTCGACGTCTTCCTTCAGGGGCTCTCCAGCGAGCTCAAGGACGAGCTAGCCGCGAGGGAGGTTCCTGAGGAGCTGGAGGATCTTATCGATCTGGCTGTACGCATCGATCGGCGGAGGATGGAGCGCCTTCATGATGAGCTCCGCCCACTGACTTCTTCACCTCGTCCTCACCCGATTTCTGTGAGTGTTTCTCACCTGGGCAGTGACGCCCCGCCCTCGGAGCCCATGCAGCTAGCGGGTCGGGTGTCATCCTTTTCTCCGCCCTCACGACCGCCCACCAGTGTGCGGTTGACATATGGGACGAAACACGGTGAATATGACACCCTTATTGACTCCGGCTCTGATGGGGATCTGATGTCCCAGGCAGTGGTAAGCGAACTTTTGATTCCAGTCGAGGAGGTGTTTCCTGCATTGTCCATCCATGCTGTAAACGGTTCCCTTATCCACAAGGTGACTGCACGCACTGTTCCTGTCACTGTGACGGTCTCTGGGAACCACACAGAGCGGATGTGTTTTTTTGTGGTTGACTCTTTAGTGCCTCCTGTGATCCTGGGTTACCCCTGGCTAAGCAAACACTGTCCCCATATTGACTGGGTTTCTGGCCGCGTGTTGACGTGGAGTCCTTTTTGTTTATTGAACTGTTTGTCTGCTGCTCCTGTTCGCCCTGTTTCTAGCCAGCCTCCCTTGGAACCACCTGACATCAGTAATGTTCCCCCCGAATATACAGACTTGGCTGCGGTGTTCAGTAAGGTTCGTGCTAAGAACCTGCCCCCTCACCGTCCTTACGACTGTGCTGTGGACCTCCTTCCTGGTGCTCAACCTCCTAAAGGCCGTCTCTATCCTCTGTCCATCCCTGAGACAACAGCCATGGAGGAATACATTCAGGAGGGCTTACAGGCAGGCATTATTCGGCCATCCTCATCACCTGCGGGGGCAGGGTTTTTCTTTGTGGGCAAGAAGGATGGGGGTTTACGGCCGTGTATTGACTACAGGGGTCTGAATAGCGTCACGGTTCGTAACACTTACCCCCTGCCTCTCTTGCAGTCTGCCTTTGACCAGATTAGAGGGGCTCGGGTGTTCACTAAGCTGGATCTACGGAACGCTTATCATCTGGTGCGCATACGGGAGGGGGATGAGTGGAAAACTGCCTTCAACACCCCGTGCGGCCATTTTGAATACCTGGTGATGCCTTTTGGACTGACAAACGCACCAGCTGTGTTTCAGTGTTTTATTAATGATGTGTTGAAGGACATGATTAACAGATTTGTGTACGTCTATCTGGATGACATTTTAATTTTCTCCCCAGACCGTAAAACACATGTGCAGCACGTCAGGGCCGTTCTGCAGCGCCTACTTGAGAACCAGCTTTTCTGTAAGGCTGAAAAGTGTGAGTTTCACACCACCAAGACTAAGTTCTTGGGGCATGTGATCACGCCTGGAGAGGTACAGATGGACAGTGACAAGGTCAAAGCGGTTCTCGAGTGGCCTACACCTACTGGTCGGAAGCAGCTTCAACGCTTCCTGGGGTTCGCCAACTTCTACAGGCGCTTCATCAGAGGTTTCAGTGGCGTGGCTGCACCCCTCCACAGACTCACCTCGGCTAAGGTACGTTTTGTCTGGGACACTGCTGCCGACATGGCCTTTGCCGAGCTCAAAAGACGGTTCTCTGCGGCCCCTATCCTGACCCAGCCTGACACCTCCAAGCAATTCATTGTGGAGGTTGATGCGTCTGAGTCAGGGGTGGGTGCTGTGCTGTCACAGAGAGCGTCTGATAATAAAGTACATCCCTGCGCGTATTTCTCCTGCAAGCTCACTCCTGCAGAGAGAAATTACGACATAGGGAACAGAGAGTTGCTAGCTGTTAAGCTAGCACTCGAAGAATGGCGCCACTGGTTGGAGGGTGCTGAGCAGCCGTTTTTGGTGTGGACCGACCATAAGAACTTGGAGTATGTACGGACTGCCAAGCGCCTTAACCCCCGCCAAGCACGGTGGGCTCTGTTTTTTGACAGGTTTAACTTCAACCTCTCCTTCCGTCCGGGCAGTAAGAACATTAAACCTGATGCCCTGTCCCGCCAGTACCAGCAGGAAGGTGAGGCTTTGGAGTCAGAGTCCACGTTTATCGTGCCGCCCAACTTGGTCCTTGGGGTCTCTCGTTGGTCCTTGGAGCGCAGAATCAATGCTGCAGTCCGAGACCCCACTACCATTCCGTCTGGATGCCCCCCGCACTGTTTGTTTGTTCCCCCAGGTTTTCGCCCGGCGGTGTTGAAATGGGGGCATTCATCACGCCTGGCCTGCCATCCTGGGGTAACCAGGACTGCCTTCCTGGTAGCGCAGCGGTTCTGGTGGCCTACGGTGTCGTCTGACGTTCGAGCTTTTGTCTCCTCTTGCCCAGTGTGTGCCAGCGTCAAGTCACCCAGAACTCCTCCGGCTGGACTCCTGCAACCTCTACCTGTTCCCTCCAGACCTTGGTCCCACATTGCAATGGACTTCATCACTGGACTATCCAACTCTAAGGGTAAGACTGTGATCCTGACTGTAGTGGACAGGTTTTCAAAGATGGTGCATGCTATACCCCTGCAGAGATTGCCATCGGCTCAGCAACTGGCGGAGGTGGTGGTGCGGCATGTTTTTCGGCTGCACGGACTTCCGGAGAACATCACCTCGGATCGAGGACCCCAGTTTGTTGCAGCTTTTTGGAAGGAGTTCTGCAGACTCCTTGGAATAACGGTCAGTCTGAGCTCTGGTTTCCACCCTCAGACAAATGGTCAAGTAGAGCGCTTTAACCAGGATCTGGAGACCACCCTGCGTGCTATGTGCCTGAAGAACCCCCAGACTTGGTCCTCTCAACTCCCCTGGGCTGAGTATTCGCACAACACCCTGGTTAATTCTACTGGCTTCTCCCCCTTCCAGGCTGCCTACGGGTACCAACCACCTCTCTTCCCCCATCAGGAGAGGTCGGCTTCCACCTCCGGTCCTGCAGCATTCGTGAGGCGCTGTCGTCGTACATGGACTGAGTACCGTTCCCGACTGGTTCGGAACCAGGAACGGTTCACCTCCGTGGCTAACCGCCGGAGGTCTGCTGCTCCGGAGTACAAGGTGGGTGACAGGGTTTGGCTCTCTTCGGCTGATCTGCCACTGAAGGGGGGTGCCAGGAAGATGCAGCCCCGATTCATCGGACCCTTCCCCATCACCAAGGTCATCAACCCAGTAGCCGTCAGGTTGGAGCTCCCTCGGGCACTGAGAGTCCACCCTGTGTTCCATGTGAGCAAGCTGAAGCCTGAGAGACTCTGTCCCCTGCAGACGCCACCTGCGGTCCCTCCAGCTCCCCGCATTGTGGATGGTGGACCTGTCTACAGCGTGAATAAGCTCTTGGCCTCGAGGAGAGTGGGCAGGGGCGTCCAATACCTCGTGGACTGGGTGGGTTATGGCCCGGCGGACAGGCAATGGGTCCCAGAACGCCACATCCTCAGCCGTGATCTGATCGATCAGTTTCACCGGGAACACCCCACCCAGCCGAGACGTCCGTCTGGGAGCCGGACTTTGTGAGGGGGGTTATGTTATGATTCGCCCCTTTTTGTGCTTGTGTTTAACTTTTTCTCTGTTGTTTTTGTTCAGGTCAGCTGCAGCTCCTCTCAGGAATCCTCCCCTTCCCTGTGAGCCTCCTGGAGTGCTGCAGCTGAACCACATCATCTTGATTGCCCCTCATTCTATTTCAGGCCACTGCTGCCAGTCATCAGTGTGGAGTTGTCTTTGCTGAGTTGTACATGTATGGATTGAGTTTGGTTTTGGTTTTTGGTTCCCACAGTCAGTGGAGGAAGTTTTGTTTATTAAATCTTTTTGAACTCTGGATAAAGGATCTTTATTCCTGCAAATGGGTTACTGCAGAGGCAAACCGTGACACGTGGTCCACTTCCGCACTTGTGGATCGGGACATTAACTGGAAGAGTGCAAGGGTAGAGGGAGAAGTTGGGTGGGTGTGGCCAGCAAGAGCTTGTTTTCTTAGCATTTTTTGTTTGTTTGTTTGTTTGTTTTGAAAATGCTGAGTTTTATTTTGGAAGAATGTTTTGTTTGGCCTTACAGAAATCCGTACAGATGTGCAAATAAGTCAAAGTTAAATATTCATAAGTGTAAATTTAGAGGCAGTAAACCAGGCATTATTGCTTTTGAAAACGATTTTAAACAATACATTCAACGTGTTGAATCTTCTGAAAACACTAAAGGAAATAAAACATTGTATAGTTTCAACCTCTTGAGTTGTCTTTTGTCGCCCCCTGGATTTAGAATCCAGAAAATCTAAATTGTTGCAAAATATATTTACTTTTGAGTCTTATTTAATTTAATTTATGTATTTTAAATTCATGTAACCTTTTTCCTAATGCTTCTGATTATTATCAAACATGAATATTGTTTTTCTTTTATTTTGCTTTTCATAATGTTCCTTATTAGGCTGTGTGAAAATTAGCTGTCTGTAAAGTCTTTTGTTTTAAATATAGATTCATAAAAAAAAAATCAACTAAACTTCCCGTTTCCGGTCAGAGCTTTTATTGAGAAGGTCACGTGTGTTGCTCGGCGGTCGTTTCCGGACGCTTGACGGATGGATCGTTGGCAGTGGCCGCCGCAGACTCAGAGCGGGACTGGAGGGCGGTCCGCTTCTCCAGCAGCTGGGTCCAACTTAGAACGGAGTGAGGTCGGTCCGGATCGGTTCGGATCCGGTGTTGGAAGAGGTTCTTTGTTCTGTTCGGTGTTGTTGGGCAACAGTTGGGTTAACTTCAGCTCAAACCGGACCGGAGGCGGCTCGTCTGGAACTGGATGTTTTATTTCTACAAACTAAAGCTCCCAACAGTTACACCAGAACTAGTTCTGATGAGTGACAGGCTGGATGTGGGTCCGAACCTCGGCTGCGGGGTTCTGGAGTGAAACTCTTCAGTTAAGTGCTGCAGTCGGAGGTTCTGGTGCTTTGGGTCTGAGTTCCGTGGCGTGCTGCCGAGTGTCTGGTGATGCTGCGGTTCGGTCTGTTTCTACCCGCCACACGGCAGTCTGGATAAGAGGGAGACAGCCCGGTTCGGTTCGGATCAGCAGCTCACAGCCTTTCGTCTTTAAGGTAAAGATCAGACGTGTTTTGTTGTGCATGGGGGGTCCAGTTTGTGACTCATTTTACGCATTACAGCATGACGGTGGTTCTGGTGAATCCTTGTCCTTCATCTGTTTGGGATCGGGTCTAAGAGCCTTAAGTAACAGAACAGAACAGAACCAGACGGATTTATGAGGTTCGGTAGACGCATTCCACACCCATCAAGGTCATCAAGACGCTGCTTCATGTTTTATTCCTCTCAAATGATGACAACTTGTGGCTCTGACTGGTCTGGATCCGAACCGAGCTTTAGTGGCTGAAATGCTGCAAGACGGTTCTGAATGTGAGTCAGTCTGGGTTCGGGTTCCTCTAAAATAGGATCAGGTGAGACTCGTTCATCTCTGAAAACTTGATTCAAATAGAACTGATTTACCTTGTATGGAGACCCACCTGGTGGTACCTCAGACCCACCTGGTGGTACCTCAGATGCATCTGTTGGTACCTCAGACCCACCTGGTGGTACCTCAGACCCACCTGGTGGTACCTCAGATGCATCTGTTGGTACCTCAGACCCACCTGGTGGTACCTCAAACCCACCTGGTGGTACCTCAGACCCACCTGGTGGTACCTCAAACCCACCTGGTGGTACCTCAGACCCACCTGGTGGTACCTCAAACCCACCTGGTGGTACCTCAGACCCACCTGGTGGTACCTCAGACCCACCTGGTGGTGCCTCAGACCCACCTGGTGGTACCTCAGACTTTCCTTGAACTGCGAATGACCGTGGTCACCAATTCTTGTCATGTGTCTTACCCAAGTATGTCTGATCTTTGAATTGTGTGCACTGAAACTCAATTTCATTTCTCTGTGTGTCCTGCACATGTGGTAGAAATGACAATAAATGACTTTGACTTGACTTTGACTTTGACTACCTGGTACCTCAGACGCACCTGGTGGTACCTCAGACGCACCTGGTGGTTCCTCAGACCCACCTGGTGGTACCTCGGACGCACCTGGTGGTGCCTCGGACCCACCTGGTGGTGCCTCGGACCCACCTGGTGGTACCTCGGACCCACCTGGTGGTACCTCAGACGCACCTGGTGGTACCTTGGTCCCACCTGGTGGTGCCTCAGACCCACCTGGTGGTGCCTCAGATGCACCTGGTGGTACCTCAGACGCACCTGGTGGTACCTCGGACCCACCCGGTGGTACCTCAGACGCACCTGGTGGTACCTCGGTCCCACCTGGTGGTGCCTCAGACCCACCTGGTGGTGCCTCAGATGCACCTGGTGGTGCCTCAGATGCACCTGGTGGTACCTCAGACCCACCTGGTGGTACCTCTGACCCACCTGGTGGTACCTCAGACGCACCTGGTGGTACCTCGGTCCCACCTGGTGGTGCCTCAGACCCACCTGGTGGTGCCTCAGATGCACCTGGTGGTACCTCAGACGCACCTGGTGGTACCTCAGACGCACCTGGTGGTACCTCGGACCCACCCGGTGGTACCTCAGACGCACCTGGTGGTACCTCGGACCCACCCGGTGGTACCTCAGACGCACCTGGTGGTACCTCAGATGCACCTGGTGGTACCTCAGACGCACCTGGTGGTACCTCGGACCCACCCGGTGGTACCTCAGACGCACCTGGTGGTACCTCAGACGCACCTGGTGGTACCTCAGACTCACCTGGTGATGCCTCAGATGCACCTGGTGGTACCTCAGATGCACCTGGTGGTACCTCAGACGCACCTGGTGGTACCTCGGACCCACCCGGTGGTACCTCAGACGCACCTGGTGGTACCTCGGTCCCACCTGGTGGTGCCTCAGACTCACCTGGTGGTACCTCAGACGCACCTGGTGGTACCTCAGACCCACCTGGTGGTACCTCAAACTTTCCTTGAACTTGTGTTCTGATGGTTTTTATACCATCCCAGGTTAAAGCTGATAGTGATATCGTGTCACACTAGGTTTACACGTGTCTAAAACATTCTACTGTGTTCCTAACAAACTGTTCCTACTCCCACAATGATGACAGCACAAACGTAATTCATACATCATAACTTTGGTATTTGAGTTTTCTCTCTGCTGTAGGATCGACGGTGTCCTCTCAGATCCTAAAGTTCTCTTTGGTTCCATCACATCAGAGCTTTAGACACAGGAGGTGAAGGTTGCTTTTGACTCTTAGAGCTGCCGGATGTTGTTTGAATCATCGACATTGCAATCTGTGTGCAGGATTGTCACATCACTGTGATGTCAGAGGCAAATGACCTTAGCCATTAGCTTGGACTAACAGTTAGCTCATCGGCACTGAAGGACAGAAACTGTATTTTCACTGAGGTTGTACACAGAAGCACACTTACAAATAAAAGAAACGCTCCTCTTACCCCGGTTTCACACGGGAAGCATCAGCAGCACGGAACGGCAGCGGAACGTCGCTGCTCCAAATACAATCCATTATAGATTAAGGGACTGATTCAAACCAGTTCAGACGTATCCCGGAAGCGGCTCACCGCACCACTAAAGATGGGATTGGGATCTATTTTTTCCATGTGCTGCTTAACATAGGGCTAGACAGGAAATCACACGCAGTTTCAGTGTAAAGCCCCTGGTAATTTTCAAAATAAGACTATTGCAGCAATGCAGTTTCATATCTATGTAAATTATGTCTATTTGTGTGACCTAATGGCTCATTTACTCTTAGCATTAGTCCAGAAGTGCAGCAGTGCGTTTTCCTGGCTTTAATCCTGGCAGTGGAGAGGAACAACATCATACATGACATCAAACAGCGATGTCGAACGTGATTCCTTCTTTTTGGTTTAACGGCAGATGGCGTAAACAAGCTATGAACTTTGAAGTCTCGAGGGATTTTGTGATGTCGTGAGTCTAGCGAGGAAGCCGTTTCGCGGCCAAGACTCTCCTGGTGTATAATGGAGCACATTGAAGCCGCTGATGCTTCCGGTGTGAAATAGGGGTTGGTCAGAGGAGCTGCAGTAATATCAGAACTCAACAGAAATGAAGATGATGTCTGTAAAGATGCTTAGTTCATCTGGTCCTTTGTCTCTGATGTAACGTTGCTGCAGGATTAAACCTTCTGTCCTTGTCTCCTCAGATCCCTGCACGGTGGGACCAGGATCAGAGGCTTTTGGGTTCCTGCCATCATGAAGGCTCAGAAGTCTCAGGGAGTGACGCCGGCGTCCCCCTCCTGCAGACGGAAGTACCGTTTTCACTTCAGAGGCAGGAAAAAGCAAGGAGTGATTCAAGGGAAGCTCCGGATCCGGTCGCTGCCCGGAGCCTTCCTGGTTCTTGGAGTGGCAGTGGTGGCTGTTGGTACTGCTCTAGCTGTGGTCCAGTACTGGCCTTACCGGTCCTCCCTTCATAGAGGGGTTCCAGAGGGGGGGCATCTGTCCGAGTCGCAGACCTCTGGATGGAATCTGAGCACCAGAAGATTCCTGTCCTCGTCTGGTCTGCTTCATGTGGAGAGGATGAAGCTCCTAGGTCCGGTCATCATGGGGGTTGGGCTCTTCATCCTCATATGTGCCAACACAGTTCTGTACGAGAACCGGGACAGAGAGACCCAAATGCTTTTGGCTCAGATGCGCAGTGTAATCTGCTCTGTCTCAGCAGCTGTCCCCTCAGCGGGTCTCAGAGACGCCGCTGCAGCCAACCTGATGAACCAACAGTACCAGTGGGTCAGTAGTCTGCCAGCTGCTCATCTCAACATCTTGTGTCCGCAGCAGATGGCTGATTCTGAGCCCCTGCGCCAATCCAGGTCCTTCAGAGACCTGGAGGACAGCTCAAGAGGAGTCTACCAGAAGGCTGTTCTCAAGACAGAAGCCCTCCACCACCACGGGTCAGAACCGCCCCTTTCCCCCCTCTCCTCTTCCTGTGATAACTGTCAGACACAGATGTTTTCTGAACAGAGAAGACAGAATATCCCCCTTCTGAAGCTCAGTGTCAGCCTGGTGTCTGCCAGCTCCATGTCCAACCTTGAGACAGAAGAACTGGACGTCCCTGCTGCACTACCAAGGCGCTGCCACAGTTTAAGCCACAGAATTCACCCTTCCATAGTTCAAACTGGTCTGGGTCCAGAAGCCGGACTTCACACTTCTGAGGAGGACCATGAGAGGGAGCAGCTGAAAACCCTCGGAGGACAGTGTGGGTCCCAGGTCTGCGTGACCATCCCGGGACAGCCCACTAACCCTATAGAGGAGCTAACCCATCATAGCTGGCCTCGGTTGGACCTGGGTGGGGTGAGACGCTACCTGAAACTGGAGAACAAAGAGGGCTCGGTGGACAAACTGCTGGACCAGTTGGAGTTGCAGAGTTGTTCCTGTGAGAGAGGTTTTGGTTCTGGTCCTTTCCAGTGATGAAAGCTGTCTCCAAACACTCGGACCAGTAGAGCAGAAAAAAACCCAAAGTCTGAGTCCTCCGGAGACCAACCTGGATCAGAGTTAGGTTCCAGTGAAGTCTGCAGTTTGACTTGTCCAGAACCCAGCTGGTACCTCGCTTCACTGACCCGCCTGCTCCCAGAACCACATGCTCAGCTCAGTGTAGGAGAGACCGGTGGACCAAGCTGTTTTCATTGTGTTAACAGCTCTGTGGCAAATTACCCAGAATCCTCGGCTCGGCTTACGAAGCGCTGACAGCTCGTAAAACGCGGGACATAAATTCAACTCCAAACTGCAAACATGACGCACGGCAACAGGTTCCCTTTAAAACTGCTTCGAAGTTCTTGTTCTGATGAGTTTCTGTCTGCAGAGGAAAAGTCCTTCTGGCTTATTAGAGCTGGGATCAGGTTTGCTCGTCTGCCTGTAACAGCGGTGCAGGCTGTCAGGGAATGACTCTTCATTAGTTCAAATTCCTCCTCTGTAGTTTTGTTTTTGAGGATTTTTATGTTCTTTTGCTGTGCCGACACCAGCTCCCTCTTTCTACCGGTTTATGTAACAAACAAGTTTATCTTTGACCACTTCCTACGGATCACCGTAAACATCTAAACCATATAAATGCAGCTATTAATGAAAACAAAAAAAAATGATTATGAAGTCAGTTTTAAACCATGTGTAATCAGGTTATTATGTGTGATTGTTTTGTTTAAAGTAGCAATCGGGAGATTTCCCCCTTCCAGAAAGTACATCTGATTTTTTTTTATAAATCAGTAAAAGTGACAGTCTTACCCTGTACTGTGATATAATCAGTGTTGGGAGTAATGCGGTACAGAAGTAATTCATTACTGTAATGCATTGCTTTTTGCTGTAATGTGGTAATGTAAGGCATTACAGGGAAAGAAAATGGTAATATTTACTCGGTACAATTGTCAGTAACGCGGTAATTACAATGCATTTTTAAACCCAGAATCAAGATGCGTTTCTTAAAAATTCAAATTGCGGGAAACCCGAAAAAAGTTCCAGTATCTGCATATATGACGTCATTTATGGACTCAGCTTTGCGGGCAGAGAGGACGTAGCGGTACCGGCTCACATACTCCAGCTGCGTCCTCCATGCGGCCGCTGTAACATTCACAAAATCGCTCCACTAAAACAAAATAATTCACCTGCGATCGTTCATATCAGCGCATGTTCTCTGGTATTCTGTACTTTTCTGACGTGCTTTGCCTCATCTGAATTAATCTGGGCCCCGGTGATTTTAACTCATTGCTGCTGGAGCGCCGCGCATGTGCAGATCCCTTTGGCTGATAGAAAGTAGGAAGTCTAGGAAACAGTTTTTTCTGGAAGACAGAGAAAACATGCAGCATGCAGGACGGTTAGAGAGAGAAAGGGCAGGAAATAATTCAAATAAAATCAAGAAAACAAAACAAAGGGCTTGAAAAGACAAAAAGTAGGTAGATTTATCCCCAATACTCATTTTTACCAGTGAAAAGCAATAATATGTAAGCATTCATTATTTATACATGTGATGGAATCAGATCACCCCAGATGTCAGTGCCACATCCAGGGCCGTATCAAGACATTTGGGGACCAAGGCTAAATAGACTTGGAGCCCCCACCACCCCACTCCCTGCTCAGTTAATCTAAGATGGCAGCGTGCTGGGAGTACAGATTGTTGTTGCTTTTATTTCTAAAGAACTGTTTTAACAGCAATCCTAGCTCAGACACCACATCACCTTCCACCGGATGTGTCATGAGTTCACCAGGCATCAGATTACCAAACTCATACTGAAGTTGTTTTGTTGAAAGTAACTTAGAGTAATGCAAAAGTAGTGTAATGCCTTACATTTTAAAATCAGTAATATTGTAATGTAATGAATTACTTTAAAATGAGGGTAACAAGTAATAAATAATGTATTACAGTTTTGAAGTAACTTGCCCAACACTGGATATAATATAGGCAATACATAATTAGATTTTCTGATGAGCCCATCCCATACAGCTCCATGCATTATGAGTCGAGCCCTGCTCAGTCTTAGCAACGGGGCAGGAGTGTAGCGCCCCGGCTAACAGGCTCGCTTTCCTCTGCGCGTCAACACCTGAGGCTCCAGCAGACTGTGAATCCTTTCTTTTTGCAGTCTGTCTATAAACTATTTTTGTTAAATGGCGTATCTTTCAGTTTCTGCTGGCTCCGTGTTTTTGTCCGAATTGCCGCAGTGAACTGGGAGTATTGGTTTAGAATTAGGACTTAAGCCTAATCTGTACTTCTCCAGCAGCTCTGCCAGGGAGAGGTGCACATGCATTGACATACATTTTTCACTCAGACTTCTCCGTCAGCTGGGGATCTTTGCAAACAAGTACCCGCCAGGTTGGATTAACGTTTATATTTTCATACTTTCATATATACGTATTCTGCTGCTAAATATCTTTATTTTTTTTAAGTGCCTCTTGCGCCGACACTTAATGGCGTTGCGTGTCTCCATCCTGACGCAGACGGAGAAGTATAAATTAAGCTAAACGGAGACAGCTGATTCTGAAGGGAGGAGCCAAAAGAGAAAGAAGTTTGTTTTGAAGGCGGCCAACCAGATTCGTAGTGTTGAACACCGCTCTACCTTTTCCACCATGTTAAATGCTCAGTTTGCACACATACAGTGCAAGTGTCCATTACTCTCCCGTTGCTATCCGTTTTGATATATATGCAAACCTCAGACATTTTCACTCCCCTGGGGAGAGACGTTAGCCTGCTAGCTTACAGCTGCGTGTATGAATCCCCGCCTGCTTTAAGTTGTGTGACATGGTGTTGTTGTCCAAGAAATAAAAACAATATTGATGTAGAGGAACTTGTCAAACGTGTGAATTTAAACAAATCCATTGTTGTTCCATTCGAATGAATTTCAAAAGTCACGGCTGTTCTTTTATAATGTTAAATCCGATCTTTTCCACCGATTCCCATCATTTAAAAATCACGTTATCTGGCCTGATTTCAGATAACATGAGCACACCTACATATTAATTGAACTTTATATTAGTACATTAAATTTTGAACATTTACTTTCAAAATATGAGTCGGACTATTTGAGATGCACTCAAAAATCAGCTGGTAGTATTGGCCATTATTCAGCGAGATATGGAAGTTAAATAAAAACCTAGTTTTAATTTCTCACCTGTGAACATACCATGACTAAGTGTTTATTCATGCTAGCAATACCGTGTTTAACATAGAGACGTAAGTTGCAAAACCAGAATTTTCATGTTAGTCAGGAAATGTAAAAATTAAGTATCTTGTTAATTATAGTTCAAGATGAACTGGTATTGTCCCTCACAACCAGAATTGGTGCATTTAGTTGTTCGTTTAAATTTTTGCTCCAAACCAAAGGACAAGGACCACGGTAGCAGAGGACTCAAGTGCCTGTATCGTAACCGCAGGGTTGCAAGATCGAGTCCCACTCAGTCTGTTGCAGTCGTTGTGCCCTTGGGTAAGACACTTTGTCTACGTAGCCTGTTGGTGGTGGTCGGAGAATCTACCACTGACTGTTTACTCTGTAATGTTGATGTTTTTTCCCCAAATAACACAAGTCTGTCGTGTTGTGGAGTGGCCAATGCTAACGGCTAGCTTCTACTAGCTGAGCGTGCTCTGCTCTCTCCTGGATACTGAATTAATATCAGCCTTCCCCGTCATGTGCCAAGATGGGTGAGTCCATAATGCTAATTTTCAGTGTGATGTAGATCTGTTAGGCTTTTTTTAATCCAAGCATTTTTCTGTCAATTTTCTATCAGTGGCTAATGCAGGAAACGGGTAGAAGATTATTTTCACAATTTCCCCGCATGTGAAACTCAGAGTTATCGACCATATTTAAAAAATAACAAGTAAAAAATGGTTTCTTATCATATGGTGACTAGCCTAACTAAAAATTTCTTCCAAAATGTTTTGAATTTCCCTGCTAACATAATAACACGATAATTAACCCTATGCTGTCCTGGTTTTCACTTCTTTTCTCTTATTAAAGCAACTCAACTAAACTAACAATTCAATAAAAAGGTGTGATATTGTGGAACATTACCGTAGAACCAATTCTGTCCCAAATTCAACCTCTTCTGAATTAGTTTTTATTAATTATATCGATGATCAGAACATTTCCAGCAAGAATCAAGAGTTTGTTCACTTTTTCTCTTGATGAAGGCTCATTGGATCTGTTCACCTTTGCTGACGAGGTGGGTTGACCCAAACACAGACCTCTTCTGATCAGCAAAGCTATGATTCCTTCATGTTTCCTATGATGCCTGTGTCGTGTTACTCTGTAAAAGATTCAAAGCAATATGCCAGAACTTCCAACTGTTCTCAAAAGCAGAGCCTGAGCTGCAAATAAAAGTAACAAATAAAATGTTGTTTGTCTCACTTATGTATGTTTATGTATTTGGCAGATGCTTTTATACAATGCAAATTACAAATGAGTCAAAGGAAATACTTCTAGATGTTTATTCGTATGAATCTGAGATTATTTCCTCTGATCACCAGGATCCTTGTGTCCACAGGGTCTAGACCAGTGGTACTCCTTTCCTGTTGGCTCATAGATCCCTGGAGAATATAAAATGAATGCAAGTCAGAAAGATAAAAGAGCTATGTTCTCATTTGTAATCAGCCTCATGCCCTGGATTGCATATATGTTGTACTTCTATTTAAATATACCGTAATAAAATAAATTTTGGGTGTTTTGACCACGCCTGTCACATTCTTTGAGATTTATCGGCTTGTAAAAGTTGGTAATTAGCATGCCTACAAACCAGACATCAGTACGTTGCCTGTGTGACATCACCAGAGAATCTCCTCTCCCCTAGCGTAGCTGCTACTCACCACATGGCCAGATTTATGGTGTCCCTCAGTTTTCTCCGTGTCTGGTTGATGACGTCACTTTCCAGAAGCGCATTTTGTAGTCCTGGACTTATTTTCACACAAAACCTAAAATAGCATTTCTTCCGTTCAAAAATGTGCGCGTTCTTGGTATCAAAACGCATCTTTAAATTTCACTGACATCATATGTGAAATCCATGGCACATAACAAGCGGAATTAGAAAATAGCATTTTTAGCCTCCTTGACTTGCATTCATGGACGTAGATTTGGGAGGGGAGGCAGGGGGGCATGTCCCTCCCACTTTTTTCCAAAGTAAATTTTTAACCCCTGCACTTTTTGCCATCCAAAAACAATATCAAGCCATATTAAATAGACACTGGTTGAGCAATAGAACCAAGCAAAAAACAACCGTTTGTGTTGAAGCCTGTTTCCCGTTAGAACTTACTGTAAAGATCCCCGCCCCGGTCCTCATGCCAGTTGTGCCCCTCCTGCTTCTTAAGTCAAAACTATGTCCATACTTGCATTCTTTTTTCATTCTTCCAGGAAACCATGGAGTAGATGGGTGTGACTTAGGCTCCCTATAGGCGGCGCCCCTCTTTGTGGCCCCCCTACCCCCCTCCCCCACCGGACTGGACCTTTAAATAGGATGGTACTGCCATACTGTGAGCCCCACTCTAACATCATAGACATGAGGCCCATGTTTGCTGGCTGAGTTCTTCAGTAGAACCTTGTGCACGCTCATAATTCTCTCTTCTTATTAGACTTTATGGTTCCCTCCAGGCAGGTATGCAGTTCCTCGTGATGACTTCTCATTTAATTGGTCGTTTACGAGATGGCTTTTGGATTTCTAACTGATCATAAAGAGAGCAGACCAGGCTTGCAACCATTTAGAGAAAAGGTATAAGAACTAATATTACAGCGGAGGGTGGAACCCATGGATGTCTTCATACTGGTCAGATGTTCACTAAAACAGCAAAACAGGATGTTTCTGTAACAAATGGCCCAACAAGCATCATTAGTGGCACATGGCTGTCCATTAGCTAACACATGCATTAGTGCAGCAGACAGAATGAGGTAAAAGCAGGATAATTATCACCACGTTACACCCTCCCTCTCTCTCACACATACTTAGGAATTTAAATGGACAGCAAATGCTTTCCTACAAACTGAGTTCAGCACATCTGAGAAATGACTCCAGAAAGGTTTTAGCTTTATTTATACATCAGAGATTACAGCAGTAAAATAAATAACAGACTAAACTTGGTAAAGTATTCTTCTGTGCCATTATGAATCAGATAGGTGTGTGATCTAACAAAATGAAGTATACTTGGAATAAGTAACATCCATCCATGATCTGGAGTCGGGTCACGGGGCATCAGCCTAAGCAGAGAGGCCCAGACTTCCTTCTCCCCAGCTACAAGGGCCAGTTCCTCCGGGAGAATCAGGCGTTCCCTGGCCAGCCGAGAGACATAGTCCCTCCAGCGTGTCTTGTTGTTTTCTCCCAGTTGGACGTGCCAGGAAAACCTCTCCAGGGAGGCATCTAGGAGACATCCTAATCAGATGCTCGAGCCACCTCAACTAGCTCCTTTGATGTGGAGGAGCAGCAGATCTACTCCGAGCCCCTCCCAGATGACCGAGCTTCTCACCCTATAAGGGAGAGCCCAGACACCCTGCCGAGAAAACCAATTTCAGCCACTTGTATTTGCAATCTCATTATTTTGGTCACTACCCAAAGCTCTTGCCCATAGTTGAGGGCAGGAACATAGCTTTGCTTTCTGGCTCAGCTCTCTCTTCACCACGACAGACCAGTACAATGCCTGCATCACTGCAGATGCGCCAATCCGCCTATCGATCTCATGCTTAATCTTTCCCTCACTCGTGAACAAGACCCAGAGATACTTAAACTCCTCCACTTGGGGCATGACGTCATCCCTGACCCAGAGAAGGCATTCTACCCTTTTCCGATTCATGACCATGATCTCGGAGCTGCTTCTCATCCCAGCTGCTTCAGACTGTATGTATTTCAGGAAAAGTTCCCTAATGAACAAACACCAGATCTGTGACATCTGACAGCAGATAATTCTATCAGAATCTTTTTGCTTCGGTATTTATTCATACACAGATTTTATAATCTGCTTCTTGAAGATTCAAACATCTGATAAATACTTTAAAAAACTGAATTCAAATGAACACACTGATGTTTCATTCATGAAGGATAGAATCAGTTTATTTATGTCCAAGTCAGATATTTGTTTCTAAAACCGTGTGTGTGTGAGTGTGTGTGAACAAATTGAAGAGCTCCCAGGATGTGTTGGCTTGCGTATCAGTAGATTTCAGTCAGCTAGAAGAGGGAGGGGATGATCTCAGAGCTCTCTCTCTCTCTCTCTCTCTCTCTCTCTCTCTCTCTCTCTCTCTCTCTCACTCACACACTCACACACACACACACACACACACACACACACACACACACACACACACACACACACTGCATTTTGAAGCATGTTTGTATGTCGCTCTGTAGGTTTATCTGAGAGGTTTTTGTCTCCAGTGTCCAGAGGAAGGAAGGACCTTCCCACGCCTTACAGCTCCCGTCAGTTTGAAACATTTATCTGATATGATGTGTTTGTAGCTGAAGGATTAGAACATAGCGATGGGATTAGAAAGCTTGATGATGACTGGTCTTGTAGATGGTGAGGGGGTCCCTTCGGGAATCACTGGATTTTTATTAGATGTGAAAAGTGGTGGCTGGTGGATTTCCCTTCCTGGTACAGTTTAAGCATTCAAATGAACAGTCCGAAAATCCCTACAACTCCACAATATTAATTAAACAAACCATTACTATTAGAACCATGTCTAGTGACACAAACATACAGTGGGGCAAAAAAGTATTTAGTCAGCCACCGATTGTGCAAGTTCTCCCACTTAAAATGTGAAAAAAATCCATGCATTCACATGGCAGGATTTTTAAAGAATTTATTTGTAAATCAGGGTGGAAAATAAGTATTTGGTCAATAACAAAAATTCAACTCAATACTTTGTAACATAACCTTTGTTGGCAATAACAGAGGTGAAACGATTACTATAGGTCTTTACCAGGTTTGCACACACAGTAGCTGATATTTTGGCCCATTCCTCCATGCAGATCTTCTCGAGAGCAGTGATGTTTTGGGGCTGTCGCCGAGCAACACGGACTTTCAACTCCCTCCACAGATTTTCTATGGGGTTGAGGTCTGGAGACTGGCTAGGCCACTCCAGGACTTTCAAATTCTTCTAACGGAGCCACTCCTTTTTTGCCCGGGCGGTGTGTTTGGGATCATTGTCGTGTTGGAAGACCCAGCCACGTTTCATCTTCAAAGCTCTCACTGATGGAAGGAGGTTTTGGCTCAGAATCTCACGATACATGGCCCCATTCATTCTGTCCTTAACACGGATCAGTCGTCCTGTCTCCTTAGCAGAAAAACAGCCCCAAAGCATGATGTTCCCACCCCCATGCTTCACAGTAGGTATGGTGTTCTTGGGATGCAACTCAGTATTCTTCTTCCTCCAAACACGACGAGTTGAGTTCCATCCATCCATCTATCATCCATCAATCAATCCGATCTATCCTTCTTTCCATCCGTCCATCCATCCATCCATCCATCCATCCATCCATCCATCCATCCATCCATATTTCCATTCATCCAATCTGTCCTTCTATGTATCCAATCAATCCATCCATCCATCCTTCCTTCCATCCCACCTATCCGTCCATACATCCAATCCATCCTTCTTTCCATCCATCCATCCATCCATCCATCCATCCACCCATCCATCCTTCCTTCCATCCAACCTATCCGTCCATACATCCAATCCATCCTTCTTTCTTTCCATCCATCCATCCATCCATACATCCAATCTATCCTTCTGTCTATCCATCCATCCAATCTATCCTTCTTTCCATCCATCCATCCAGTCAATCTATCCATCCATTCATCCAATCCAATCCATCCATCCATCCAATCTATCATTCTTTCTGTCCATCCATCCAGCCTTTCATCCGTTCATCCATCTGTCCATCCATCCATCCAATCTATCCTTCTTTCCAACCATCCAATCCAACTATCCATCCATCAATCCAATCTATCCTTCTTTCTGTCCATCCATCCATCCATCCATCCTAATCATCCATCCATCCATCCATCCATCCATCCACTCTATCATTTCCGTGTGGAATGTACACGCGTCAAGTATAAACTAAGCTTAAAGCTGTCAGTAAAATCTTCATAAGAAAGTTCTCTGAGGGGGTGAGTCGGGATATTGCTGCAGTCTGTTCAATTCAATGATGGAGGATCTCAGTAGGAAGTGATGTTCAGTTACTTTGTTATAATAATAGAACCATATAACAATAGTGTGATTATTTTATTGTAAGCGGTCCTGTTTGGGCACCACAGAGGTGTCAGCCTCACTCACTTTTAGATTCTCCACAAAGCCCACTTGACTGCCCAGGACTGGGAGGACCACCGTCCACTGGAAAAGTGTGAACTCAGAACAGAAACCCTCCATCTGACATCTGAGAAGTGACACCTCTCTGCCACTCCACACACACCACCCTGCAGCTCTGTTGTTGGGCTCACCACCACTGAGTGTTTGCAGCAAAATACAAACAAATAGCATCAAGCCCCCTCTCCCTCTCCCCACCACCACCACTACCCCTCCCATTAGCTAAAGCTTTGGGTAAATGTGACTGAAAGGAGAGAACAAAGTGTTTCTCTGCTGTTGTCTTCAGTGAGGGAGTGAGTCTCCTATTATTAGACTAGTATAAAATCACTGCTGATCATTTGATGTGACGTGCCAGGTCATCAGCCTTCATTAGAGATGACCTCGTCATCTCTTTGTGCTCTCTTGGTTCTGACTGCTGGACTCGTCCAGCCTCCAGTTAGACACGATGAACACACTTTAGAAGCTCAGATACCAGTTTGGTAAAATAATTAAATAAGGTTTTATTTTTCAGCAGGATGAATAACAGAGCCAAAACAAAGATATCCATAATAATATTTTGTTATTTGTCATTTTGTTATTTTCTGCTCTTTCTTTACAGTCCTTTTGTTTGTTTATCTGACTTCCATCTCTATTGCACTGATCAGAAGGAATAAAACAGAAAAACTGTTGGGGCGACGGTGGCACAGGAGTTAAGTGCTCGCCCCGTAATCGGAAGGTTGCAGGTTCGAGTTCCGCTCAGTCTGTCACTGTTGTTGTGTCCTTGGGCAAGACACTTAACCCACGTTGCCTGCTGGTGGTGGTCGGAGGGACCGGTGGCGCCAGTGCTCGGCAGCCTCGCCTCTGTCAGTGCGCCCCAGGTCAGCTGTGGCTACATTGTAGCTCATCCCCACCAGTGTGTGAATGGGTGAATGACTGATTGTGTTGTAAAGCGCCTTGGGGGTTCCAGGACTCTAGAAGGCGCTATATCAAATACAGGCCATTTACCATTTACCAAAACTGAAACTTTAAAGCCGTCAGATGGAGATGTTGAATCTTAATGAAACCATTTCATAAAACCTTAACAAATTAATTTTCTTTTTCACAAATCGGAAAGTAGAATTCTGACAGGTTTTTCTTATAAGGATCATTAAGTTTGAACAGAATAATCAGGCTGAAGCTTGGTGTCTCAGCTCGTAGACAGCTGAGCTGGAGATCAGTGAAACGTCTTTCTAGTTCCAGCTGAACCGCATGCCCTGGAGCTGAAGAGTCCTGCTCCGTAGATCCCCCCTGGGACTGCTACTCAGCTCCAGAAAACATGCTGACTGATGGAAATAAAAAGTTTCTATTCAATCTGTTTCTATTTTCAGAAAAACTGCAGAAAAAAATCTATCTATCTATCATCTATCTATCTATCTATCTATCTATCTATCTATCTATCTATCTATCTATCTATCTATCTATCTATCTATCTATCTATCTATCTATCTATCTATCTATCTATCTATCTATCTATCTATCTATCTATCTATCTATCTATCTATAATGGGAGTACAATTCTGATGGTGGTGCATACAGATGCATCTGCTCTTGGCTCTCGTTTGCAGTGCTGTCTTAGTCATGTACATGTTTGTCCAACTGAGTATCAATGCAATCTCTCCTACGCTCCAACTGTACTCAAATCCAGTTCCACCCTCATCCACTGGGGGCTGGTGTCAGAAGCGAGCAAATCCTCATTGACTCCCATGTTAAAAATACCAATTTCACAGCAGAAATAAACATGTTTACAGCCTGGTACCAAAACATGTTTTTTGTTTAAATGATCTAGTTTACACTCATGACAACTCTGAGGGGGTGAATTTTTTTCTAACTCTTCTGTTTAAGTGTATTAAAAGCCTAAAATTCTGTATAAGTAATGAGCATCCAACCCACGTGACCACAGAGCTAGCTCCGGGGAAAGGCCTCAGCCTGAGCCTCGGCCTCGCCTGAAAACTGTTCCGTCATTTTCAGTCTCTCAACTTAGACCATTAGTTGTAGTGTGTGTGTATTCTTTTTTGGATATTTTTGTGCAATTGTTGGACAGAATGACTTGCTGTGGCATTAATTGCACTAATAGAGCATCCAAGGAGTCTCCACTTCATTTTTTTCGGTAAGTAAAATTATATTTATGTATTTTAGGTCACTGCCGAGCTGAGCTTAGATTTTAACATGTACTGTTTAACCATGAAATTTAAATGTAATAGAATAAAACCCAGTGCATTTAACATAATGCTGCACTTTAGAAAATGGGTTGAAATATAACATGTTGGTGGAGCTGGGTTCTGACTATCGGCTTGTGGAGCTCTCGGGAGACCGATGTTTTCCACCCGGTTCTCCCCTCCCCACAGCTCGGTGCATCTCTGTCTGATCGCGGCTCCTGTGTGCAGGGCGGGCTGCTGGCTTGTGGAGCTCTCTGATGGAAACCGATGTTTTCCACCCGGTTCTCCCCAGTGGTAGCTCTGCGCATCTCAGATCGCAGCGGCGCTTGTCTGCTGCGTGGCTGCCGGCTTGTGAAGCTCTCGGGAAACCTCTGTGTTCCACCCGGTTCTCCCCTCCCTGCAGCTCGGCACATCTCTGTCTGATCGCAGCTCCTGTCTGCTGCGCGGCTGCCGGCTTGTGGAGCTCTGGGAGACCTCTGTGTTCCACCCGGTTTTACCCATCGGTTAGCCAGGCGTATCTTTGACTCAGAAGCTCTGGTGTTGTGCACAGTTAACTCCGGTTGTAGCTAGGTTGCTACCTTCGTTAGCTTAGCTCCCACCTCCGCATTAGCTTTGGGTTAGCTTCAGGTTAGCTTGTAGCTAGTTCGACCGGGTGTCGTCAGTTGATCCCAGCCTTACAGCCCCACCCTCAGCTCCTCCTCTCTTCCCTTTTGTGGAATTGTCTGGGCTTGACAGAACCTGTGACAAGGTCAAAATGGCGGTGGAGGCCACCTCCCATTTCTCTTCAAAAACGTGTTATTGGAGTCTATGGAAACCCATTGTCCATATATGTATATGTCGATGGTTCAGACCAACTTCCTGACTAATGCCAGATCTGTTATCAACTAAATGGACCAACTGCAGCTGGCACTGGCAAATAATCACAGGTATTACTTTGGGATGATCTCATTGGAGACTTGGTTACATCCACTTATCACTAATGCAGCAGTTCAGTTTCCGGGTCGTCACCTGCTCAGTCGCTCGTGTACGTCAAAGTTATCTTTCATGAGAAGATAATCAATAAAACGATTTATATAAAGTGGATCCAGAAGTTGTAGCCCGTCTCTGCCTACAATATTTTGATATTTTTCACCCTGTTGGTGGTTTTACTGAGCAGGTGCCACTTTTGTCATACATTTCTTTTTAAAACATGTTTAGACTGTTCAGAATACAAATCCAGGCTCTGTCACGTTTGATTGTAGTAATTAAACTTTGTAGGTGGGGAAGGTCAGAAAAGGATCCGATCATTTTGTTTTTCCCTCATTTACAGCAACAGAGATAACGGCACGGTGCAACTCTGGTGTTAATCAAGTAAAATTATATCTCCTTGCAACAATTTTCACAAGAAAACAGAACAGTTAAAAGCAGGGCTTGTGTTGACCGGACAGTTCCCGTATTTGATCGTTTATTTTGACGGAGAAAGAATAGAAAGAATTACCCCGACGCATGCAGACGAACTGACATTTTATTTTACGCACATCGCAGATGTAGCTAAATCACCCAAGAAAAGATTCCCATCTGAACATCTGAGCTGGACACTGCTCAGCGCAGCTCGCTGTCAGCGTGTACTACATAAGGTCCACAGCGAGCTGAAGATGTGGAGAGGGGCTTGGAGCGCGTCGCAGAACCAGAGCGCATGCAGGAAGATTCCTCCGACTGAAGCGAGACTTGTCACTTAGAAAATGTTCCCTAATTATGAAACTTTGGCTGAGTAGTGCTTGTTCCTGTCTCCAATGTGGCGACACATCCAGGAGCCGTCTGAGGAAAATCCCAGAATCTCACATCCTCGTCAGCTCAGAAAGCACATATGATTACGCACAAGCGTGATGCGTCAACCCGGTCTCACAGTAGACCGTGTTGGACCTGTTCAGGTTTACGCAGACAATCTTTACATTTAAAATTGACATACAGATGTAAAATTAATGCAGTAAAATATAAAGCATTTTATTTAAATATCCATTCATTATTTTACAAGCACAGACAGCCGCATCAGATGGATGGAAGAGCCGCATGCGGCTCCAGAGCCGCGGGTTGCCGACCCCCGGCCTAGAGCTTCAGTGCAGGGCTCTAGGGTGGATGGCTGGAGAATTTACTGGCAAAGGCTTTCAATAATCTGGCAGAGACTGGATAGCTGGATGGTTCTTATATAGTAGGGGAAGCAGGTGTGTGAGATGAGCTGACGAGTCAGGAGCAGGTGAAGTGAATGAAGCTGATGACAGGAACAGGTGAGAAGAATGGAGTTGATTATGGTTGCCAGGGGAAACAGGGCTTGTAAGGAGCTTGGTGAAGGGACCAGGTGAGCTGAATGAAGGTTTAATGAGGAGGGTGAAGGATGGGAGTCATGACAAATTATCATATTTTGGTTTACTGGCGAATCAGAATTTGACATGCAAAAAAGGGTTTATACAAACGCCACAGATAACCACGCCTCGTCAGAAACGAAGGTTCTGATTGGATCAGACAAAAGAAAATGTGTCGTGTGACTTTAGCATTACGTGTGTCTAGTGCAAATGTCCAAGATTATAATTACTTGTTAAGTACTACTGATCACAGGATTATAATATCAAGTAATAAACATTGTCATTTCACCGATTGATTGAACATTGGGCTCACATTATTACTGGTAACAACAAAGTTGTTGATTATGTATTTATCAAAAGAGAGTTCTTTGTCTTTGTCTTGAGCTGTAACAGAGGTGAAGCAGTTCAGATGAGCAGAGTGCATGAAAGACCTTGGCCACTATCTCATGTAGATTAGCCTGTCAGAGACTTCATGTCTCTGCTCGAGCAGACGCAGCAGATCATGACCTTTAGGTCAAAAACAGGACATTCATGACGCTACACCTGAAACAACCCACATTTGCAAGGCTGCTATTTGTGGACTACACAACATCCTCCCCAGCAGACTATTCCACAAGATGTCTGACCTTAGTCTCGAGTGCAACATCTGCCTCTGGATACAAGACTTTTTAACTAACAGACCAGTCTGTTAAGTTAGGCCCCACCATTCCTCTTCTCTGTTCCTCAGCACAGGAGCCCCACAAAGCTGCTTGCTAAGTCCCTTCCTGTACTCCCTGTGCACACATGACTGTAAGCCCACCCACAACGCCAACACTATCATTACATTTGCCAACGATACAACCATGGTGGGCCCAATCAGCCAGGGAAATGAGTCAGCGTACAGGGAAGAAGTGCAGCAGCTGGTGGTGTGGTGTACAGCTAGCAACCTGACCCTGAACACCAACAAAACCAAAGAAATCATCATTGACCCTCACTCACAATAAATGGATAGCAGGCGGAGAGGGTGTCACAGTTCAAGTTCCTGGGCACAACCATATCAGAAGATCTCACATGGACACACAACACCAAATATCTGACAAAGAAGACAGAACAATGGCTGTACTTCTGGAGGGCTCTCAGGAAGATCAACCTGCCACAAAACTGCTGGTGTGGTTTTATCACTGCTCTGTAGAGAGTGTCCTGACCAGCAGCATCCTGGTGTGGTACAGCAGCAGCTCTGCAGCTGACAGGAAGGCCCTGCTGAGAGTAATCAGAACTGCAGAGAAAATAACCAATGCACACCTGCCTGCCCTGGATGACATCTTCCCCACTAACGGACTTAATCCACCCTGATAACCATCTCATCGGACTTCCGTCTGGTCAACAATACAGGGCAGTAAGAACACGCACCACCAGGCTAACAGCTTTTATGCAAGAGCATCACTGAACTGAATGTTGCTGCTAGGAGGTCACATTAACGGTGATTCAGCTGGACCGTTGGTGCTCTGCAGCACCTTTACATTAAGCTAGCTAACCCTAACCCCGGCTTTCCACAGGAGCCGTCAGCAGCACGTTACTGAAGCAGCACGTCATAGCTGCTGATAGGAACCGCTGTGGCCAACAGAACCTTTTCCACTGGAGCCGTCAGCAGCCGTCAGCAGCGCGAGTCGGTCGCGTCTCAGGAGCAGCATGTCGCGGCCTTTACGAGCCGGTTCTATTTTCTACGCGCGACGCCTCTGAAACGGGTCAAGTTCGACATTTTTGGGGAAGGAAAGACAGGAAATCGGACGCGGAAATGGAGAGAAGCTCCCGAGATTTTCAGAATAAAGAACGTACTGCCTTCCGGTTGCTTTACTTTATAAAAGGTTACTAACTGTGCGGCCCCGTGAGAAGTTATCACCTAGCTAGCGGTCTTCTTTGTTTTTCAGGTCCGTATTGGTGATTATAAAACGGACAGAACATAAAACACAAACCATGTTGTAGTTTTCTCCTGCTTGTTGTTGTGTTTACGTGCTCGGTCGGTGACAGCTGCTCCCCTGCTGCTTCGCGTCTCGTGGGAAGGGCCAAGCAGCAGCTTACGCGAGCAAGACGTGCTGCTGACGGCTCCTGTGGAAACCCGGGGTAAGACCTCATGTGACTGTTTACATTTATAATTTTACACCTTAAACTGGCTGTGTGACAATAAAACAATCTTGAATCTTGAACATTTATTATTTAAAACTTACTGCTGGTTCTAATGGGGGCCAGGTGTGGTTACAGATGTTAAATAGCTGGAAGATGAGACTTCGGAACTGAAAACATGAGGGCATCTTCTGTTTGTGATAATAAATAGCTTTAACTCATAGATCACCAGATCCACAGACTATTAAAAACACACTAAACCAAAAATGAATCAAAAGACCCAACTATGCCAAACATAAATGTACTGACTAGTAAGCTCAGTGGCTACAGGGTGGTTTCTTCCAGATACCTTTACATGTTCAATTCTGATGTGCTCATTAACAGCTGAACTCATTCTCCTTACAGAAACCAGCATATGCACCAGTGCTGGTGTGTGAATGGTAGATCCAAACTCTGGCAGGAAATCCAGAAGACCTGACGCTTTTAAATGTGCTGAAGTGTAAAAATATGAGAGTCTTCCCAGTTCAGCTGTAGGTGGATCCAGAATCTGCTCATACAGGTTGAATAAAATGCTTCTCGGTGAGCTGTCATGCTGGAATCGTTTGATGAGTCTGTGATGGTTTGGACTATTTTCTGCTCTGCTTTCTGCTGACCGAGCTGCAGCTCTTTCACACGAGTCAGAGTCTGAAACAAGACACACGATGTCAAACAACAGAGGCCACAACGATCTGGTCTACCTAGGAAAGAGGCCTGTTAGCAGGAATTAGAATAAATGGGAAGCATTACAGCAGGAAGTGGTGGTGGGTGTGGTGATGGAGGTGGGTGTGGTGATGGAGGTGGGTGTGTGTGTGGGGGGGACATCGGCCTCCTTATGGGAGCTAACGAATCATTCAACTAAACCCAGCAGCTGCTGAATAAAACTGTAAAATTTATCACTTCCACAGAGTCATAGAATGAAAAATAACAACAGAAGCTCTGTTTCTTCTTACTGGGAGTGTTGTGGATTAAAATGTTGTTCCTCCATTTTGTTACTGATCTTAACCTTAAGTTAATTACTGTTAATATTAGCTGTTATCAGTAGCTGTTATCCACCTTCCCAGTTCTTAGAAATATCTGCACAAATAAGGAGAGGGAGCCAACTGTATCTTTAAATTTCCACCATCCTTTATTCACCGTGTACTACGGGGAGATTCTTCAGCTCCCGGCCCAGAAGAATCCAAGGCTGGTCCCTAGATCCATACAGTTTTATACTTTCTCTCTCTTGTGAAGTCAGATCTGGCACACCCACGACCCAGAAGGTCATAAAACCTTGATCTCTCACCATTTCCCTGGAAACCAGTAGCGGTTTTAGGCACGGGCAGACAGGGCAGTTGCCCGGGGCGGCATTTTTTCATGACACAAAAGGGGCGCACAAGCGCGGAGTAAAAAAAAAAAAAGGAAATCTGCGCCGCACAGAGGTTTTCTATTATCTGTCATATGACAGTGTCTGGATTGGAAACGGCAAGTTGGCGCCTCCTGCAGCTGCAGGCGCTCCTGCTGACTGAGAACGTTCACGTGCTCCGTGTGTCTATGAAGAACAGGAAGGGGAGGGGTGCGGCAGGGGAATTCACCTCTGCGTCTTTCCCAAATGAAATGAGCGTGCAGGGGCTGAATCAACTGTATTAACATGGCTAAAGTCAATCACATCTTAACGTTCTTCCATATTTCATTCATAATATCATAAACACAGGCCTATAATTCTTTCAGGTTTCTCTGAATTGTGTGAAATGGCCGAATAAAAAAAGGAAAAACAAAACGATTTTGTGGTCACCCCCCTATCAAGGTCAAATTGTTTAGTCCCGACTAAAGGAAACTTACTGAGTCAGGAGCCAAACAGAAGAGATGAACATAAAAAGGCTAAAACCACCAGGTGCCCCATTCAGGGGGAAAAAAAGAAAAAAGAGCAGAAAGATAAAGGTATGTAGCTCTCATGATGCATGTTTTCAATTTTTTGAACCAGTTAACTGGGATTTTAACGGTTAAATGCGGTCAACTAATTGCTAACAGAGCTAATAGGGCTGAAATATTTAAACAAATATTCAAATGGTTTGAAAAAAGTCCTTGAATCGTTTTTTACTGATTCAAACTAGGATTTGTTAAATGCTCACTGCAGCCTGTGGCCTGCCTGAAAAACAACAAACACATGTTGATCATGTTCACATAATAATAAATAAAACAATTCTACAAGCAGAAGAAAACACCCCAGTCACCACTAACTATCCTGTTTATTTATTGCAGATGGCTGCACTGATTATTTTTTACATGATTTGCTCTGTAAAAGTTGGCATTTTTGGTAGTCTACAGTTTTTTATGTCAGTTTAAATTACAATTTCAGAGGCAATTGTAAAATATTATGGATCATGAGATCTATTGGAGATCTACCCCAACTTTTGGACTGCTCTGCCAGTCACTGTGGCTCAAGCTGAGAGGAGCTTTTCAAAACTTGATCAAGTCATACCTGAGGTCATCTATGTTTCAGGGGCGGCTCACTAACCTGGCTCTGATTAGTACCAATCACTCAGTAGGGGAGCAGATTTCATGTGATGACATTATTGATGATGTTGCATAATGGATAGGTTTTAATTTTAGTTTGTGTTTTCTGTTCTAAGTGCAATGCTGTAGTGATTATCTTTAGTTTGTTACGTGTGAAATATTTTTGCTATTTAGAATATTTATTATCTATTATGTTCATATATTCTTAATATTTAGTTATTGTTTGTTTTTGTATATTTGATTCTATATATTTTGATACAGTATATAATGTATATTGCTTTACATTCTGACAACTTCATAGTAATTAATGTAAATATGTGCAACTTAGAAAAATGAATGTTCAATAGTCGTTCTAATAAAACATGCCTGTTTGTAGAAAACATGCGTGTGTTCATGCAGGTGGGGTGGTGTGGTGGTGGTGGTGGTGGTGGTGGTGGTGGTGGTGGGGGGGGGCGGTTGGGGGGGGGGGGGGCGCTCAAAGGGGGCCTCGCCCGGGGAGTAATTCGATGTAGAACCGCCACTGCTGGAAACCAACATTCTTTGGACATCTTACCTACAAATCAGAGTTGGGAGTTAACCCTGAGGCCCACATGGCTCTGGTCATACCTAGACTAAAACTGCAGCGACTGACCTCACACTCTATACACCATCAGAATCATGACTTTTACTCCATGCAGGCATCCATGTGGGTGAAGCTTTTCATAAGCATAGCTGAAACTGATGATAGCATGATGAATCACTTGTATCTGGAAATTAAAACAAAAGATCATAAATCATATGAGAATCACTTCAAGTTAGTCTCAGGATTACAATATAAGCACGACTACATCTAAGTTTTAGGATTACACGTGTGATTATATATTTCCTTCAGAAGCCTTAGACACGCCCATCCACTACTGGACCATGGATCCCCAACTGCCAAAACAAACAAATTAGAGTCTATGAGCAGATACAGACTTAGGTTACCTATTAGCTTAGCAGCACAACTAGCTGTTACAGGAAGTTAGAGACATAATAGTTCCAAACTCATAATATCTATAACACAGATCAGAGGAGAGTTCTCAACTATGTTCTTTCTCTCAAGGACTCCCCCTCCTGCAAAAAATCCAGGGTATCAGATCCAACTTCCTGTATACAGGTACAGTTGCCTGCAAGGAGCTTCCTTGTCTTCCATTATTTTCTGGTTTCAGTCATGTGTCACTCTCAGTTCTGCTTAACTTGATCACATCTATGAAGCCTTTGACTTCTTCAGAGGACTGCCTTCCCCCTAAAATACTGCGTGAGGTTCTCCCGGTGGTGACCACTGCAATATTAAATATTGTTAACTCTACCTTCTCCTCAGAAGTGTTTCCCTTGGCATTTAAAAATGTGGTTGTTCAGCCTCTGTTTAAGAAACCTAAATCCTCTAATACAGGCCCGGGCCTGTATCTGACTCAAGCTCATCAAGCTCCAGGCCTTTATTGGAAGGAGGACCAGAATTAGAGGCAGGCCTCTGTTTCAATTTGAGCAAAATGAACTAATGGTTCACTGGAGTTTTTGACAATTAAAATTGCGCCCACATTTTCAAAGTTAAACACATTTCTTTTAACAACGGTAGATAGCAGTGCAATAACTGTAAAAACTCATTTCAACACACATACTTATTATACATATTTAATCATGTAAATGTGTATTTCAAGTAAATTTGTACATACATCAATCTGATTCCATTTTACTTGTTACACTTCTGCTGCAGCAAACAAATTTCCCAGGTTTTGGGACAGTAAAACATTTCTGATTCTCAATTAGATGTTTTTACCTCAAATGCAAAAACATCTGATTGAGAATCAGAAATGTTTTATTGTCCCAATAACTGGGAAATATGACATTTGTAAGAGGATACTGATGACATTATTTCCTATGAAAGTGTTTCCACTTTCCATAAGTCCTAAGAGTGTAAATTTCTGGCGTTTTGTCTAAGTAGTGTTTACTACCATTACTGTAACAGTGACCTGCTCATAATTTTTCGTGTTCACTCAAATGTTGAAATTAAACAAAATGTTTTTGTTACTTGCCTCTTGCATTGCCTATTTACCATTTATGGTCATGTTAGTTTATGTGCAATTTAATGCAGTATTTTTCAACCTTGGTCTGCAAGGCAGCGTGCCAATAGTCAGACGCACCTGGATTAATCAGTTTGTCCAATGATGTAAGACAGGAAATAAAAGAGCTGTGCTTAATTCAGGAAATAGTGAAGTTGTGCACAAAGCTCAGAAAGTACAAGTTTGTTTAAAAAAATAAAAAAGCACAGCCCCACCAAAAATATTTTTCACCAGCCGCCACTGAGCACCCCGCTCCACAGCAGCGAAACGCATCAGGTGCAAATAAAAGACAGAAAACATTAAAGGAAATGAGCCGACATGAACGATCGCGTGTTAAATTAGTTTTTGAGGTGGCGACACTCGATTTGATAACGTTACTGTGGCTGTGCTCAGGACGCAGATGTCTGAAGCGCGTAAACAGTCAGAGCTTTGCATGCGCAAGCTGGTTAAGGTTAGGATGGAGGTGAGGGGAAGGTTAAATTGCAAGAGGGTAAAGGTCACAATTTGGTTAAATGTCTGTTTTACGGCGGGTGTCAGTACCGACGTTCTGGCACAGCGCGTTGCCCCCCCGAGCGCAGGAGCTTGTCACCTGCTGACAGCAGGCTGCTGTCTTTTCCGTGGACTGCATCTTGCCGGTCATTATCACGTGACAGCGACTAGTCGATGACAGGCATAAAAAGTCACTATAGTGAAGTCGACTAGTTCATACAACCCCTACTGCTCCCCAGTGTTCTGCAGCATAATCAGCACGTTCTCTTTGAACTTGATATCAAATTTTCGCCTCTTCTTCGTCACCGCACCTGCCAAATCGCGGTCTATCACTGGCAAATCAAAAGTGAGACGGATGACACAATCCCCCCCCCCCCCCCCCCCCCCCCCGTGGTACTTGCTTGTTACCACATTCCACCCGGCCGCAATAAAAAAACGGCCATTATTCACCTCCGCCGACTCCGACACCGGCCAAAATATGATACCCGGCCGTTAATTGAATACAGGCCAATATTAGAGGATTTACGGTAACTCTGTTTCCTACATCTTGCTGCTGTTACTCAATCTAACTGTGGCATTTGACACGGCACCATCTTACTTCATTTGCTTGGGCCATGGATGGGTGTAAATGGTACCACCCTCCCTGGTTCAGATCATACTTACCCGGTAGGCGTATTAATTGAGGACTGCTTCTCTACCAATGTGCCACTCCTGTGGGGAGCGCCTCAGAGTTCTGTCCGTGATTCTCTCATTGTTTTCAATCTACATGCTCTCACTCGAAAAGCTCTTAGCCAAACATGAGGTGACTTACCATTTCTACGTAGATGACTGCCATATTTACTCTCAACTGAATTTGTTCCATTTTCACAATTTGAACTTGCCAAAAGAGCTTTTGTCCGCTCAGCAACCTTGGCTTGGAACAAACAGCAGAATGAAATCTCACTTTGTGCTTTTAAATAAAAAATAAAGTTTTATTGAAATGACTGGAATTCTAATCAATTTTTATAGTAATATTTTCCCTGAGTTTGTGTAATTCTTTTAATTTTGTCTTGATTCTTGCTGCTTCCCATCTTGACCATGTTTCACTTGAAAAAGAGGTTTTTTAATCTCAATGGGATTGAGAATAAATAAAGATTAAATAAAATAAAATAAATAAATGTCACTCAAAATGTCCAAATTGACCCCAGCTCTTAAAACACTTTCCTGTATTTAACATTTCCTCTCCTCTTTTGTTCAGACTGCAGGACTGTGAGTCAACAGCCCACCTCACCCCACTGACTCACCCCGTTGTGAGGCGGTACAGAAACCAGCAGGACCCAATGTCTGACATATGTCTAACCTCCTATAACTGCCAACAACATGGAGCTCAGAACAATGATAAATGACCTGCAGTTGTGTAGTGCTTCTCTCAGTCAGAGGACTCCAAAGTGCTTTACAATACAGTGAATCATTGATTCATTCACACACTGGTGGTGATGAGCCGCAGTGTAGCCATAGCTACCCTGGGGCAAACTGACAGGAGAGGAGGCTGCCGTACTCAGGTGGCACTTAACTTTACTATTGACAACTGGACCATCTGGTTGTCGACTCACCGAGCCGCCGCACTTCCCTGGATACTCAGATCATTACGCACTCGCACATTTTGCAACAGAACATCGCTGGTGTGAGAGGTTCGTGGCTCAATAATATCAGAGAAGGCAAGGCAGCTTTATTTGTAGAGCACATTTCATACACAAAGGCAATTCAATGTGCTTTCCAAGAGCAGGAACAAAATAAATGTGACAGCATAATTAAAATGCACAAATAAATTTAGACCAAATTAAATAAACAAATTAAATTCTGATTTAAGAATCAGATAAAAGGCAAAGTAAAAGGATGAACAATATAGAAAATGCAGTATAAGAAACATTCAGTCAAAGGCTGATGAACACATGAAAGTTTTCCATTTTTATTTAAAAGTTTCTAGAGTTGGGGCACATTTGAGGTCATAAAGAAGCTTATTCCATCTGTGTGCACCATGGTAGCTAAAAGCAGCTTCACCCTGTTTGGTTCTGGCCCTGGGTTCTACCAGCTGACTGGTTCCTAATGATCTCAGAGCCTGATCCGACATGTATTCTGATCCCATCCTATTGAGTGATTTATAAACTAGTAGAAGCACGTTGAAAATGATTCTGTAGTTTACTGGTAACCAGTGTAGAGACTTAAGAACAGGAGTGATGTGTTCGGTTCTCTTGGTTCCTGTTGAGACTCTAGCAGCAGCGTTCGGAATAAGCTGCATGTGCTGCACATCTTTTTTGGGAAGACCAGTCAAAAGACTATTGCAATAGTCCAGCCTGCTGTAGATGAATGCATGAATGAGTTTAGGTCTGGTCTGGACATGAGACCTCTGAGTCTTGCTTTTTGATAAAACGCTGACATTCATTTGACCAGTGAAGTTCAAGTCTGAATTTATTGTGGCACCAATATTTCTAACCTGAATCTTTGTCTTTATTCCTCTGGGCCTTTGAATTGGTTTGAGCTGAGTGGAAAGGAAAAGGGTCAAAGCTGCTGCACCTGGTGGTTCAGAGTCCAATCTGCTCTTATTGACAGAAACACTGACTCCACTTTGGTGTGTCCCTAATTAAGGTGAACATTTGTATCAATAACTGACTCATCCTGTCAATGGATTACGTTCAGATAACATTGGACCAGAAGAATTAATAATGGAATATTCTTGCAGAAAACGGAAAACAAACAAAAAGAAAAAATGTCTTTAGAGTTCTTAAATGTAAAGAAGTCAAAAGGTTAAACTAAATCGTAGCTTAACTTGATGACCCCACCTATTCAGGCAGGTGAGAGTCAATGGCTGGAAGGAAAAAGTTGGGGGTGGGGGGTGAGTGCAAATATATTTCACTAACAAGCATTCAAGTGACTACAATCACGACAATTATTTATTTCCCCTCTCCAAATCAGCATTTACTAATACTTTAGATGCAGCTAAATTAGCTGATTCTATAAAACTGAACCGTGTGTGTGTGTGTGTGTGTGTGTGTGTGTGTGTTTTACTTCCTGTCTTCCTGTTGGCAGTGCAGCCTTAACAGATTGTTAGATTTGGATCCTGCTATGATGACGCTTCATTAGCAAGGCGTTCTTATTTGTCAGTAATAAAACATGATCCTATTAAATTAATACTTAGGAAAATCTAAAAATAGACAAATATCCATAACAGTGACTGTGTTGTGACGAAGAAGAGAGCAGGTCCTTCACTTCTTCTGGCTGAATCACACAGAAGGAAGTTCAGACTCGATCTGGGTCTTTAGATGCTGAGTATGAGGACGGTCTAGAATCGGGTCAACTTGGCTGGACACAAATCTGATTTTTGGAAGGGACAGATGGCTTTACACACACACACACACACTGGAAACTGTTAAAGACTTGGATTGGGGTTTCATATCATCTGGCCGCTTGTTGGATCTATGTTCTGTTATCATTTGAGTTGGACTCAGATAATGAGAGTGGAGACAGGTGAGCATTACAACCAAAACATCATGAGCAATGTTGCCTCTTTAACAAACAGTGTTACAGACTGGGAACACATCTCTGATTTATCTGGGGCACTTTGAGGTGATGCTGATGAGACGATGAGCATGCACAAGGTACTCAAACAATAATTCTAAAAGTTTGTAATAATTCAGGCTCTGCTGACACAAAAGTTGTGAACATGTAAAATGTAAACATATTCTATCCTTTGCTCAGCCATGAGATGCAGAGTTTTAGAAAGAGACAGTTTTTTTGTATGCCTTAAAAACACAAACACATCCAAACTCATCACAGGTTTTACAGCAGATTGAGTTGATTGCCTCTTATAACAGTCAGACATTATGAGAGGTGAGACAGAATTAAGGGCATGCAGGTACAACTGGGCCGTTTAAAAAATGTTGACGTTGGTCTTAATGGTTCTGGACACTTTACTGATGTGAGACTTGAATTTTATCCAAAGAATCCAAAACTAGGCCCAAGCATCTGAACTAGTTATTTGATTTCTCTCTGGTCAATGACAACAGAGACGTTTTCACAGATTTTACATCTGATTGTAAAACACATGGATACATTTTGCTGCAGTTCAGAGTTAAAAAGTCATTCTTAAACCACAGAGACACTCCATCACAAGGGCGTCAGTTTGTTTTCAGAATTGCTGGGGACAATAACCATACACTTGAGTGGGGCTTAAAAATTGCTGGGGACAATAAAGTAGGCTAGCACAGGGGTCGGCAACCCGCGGCTCTTCCATCCATCTGATGCAGCTCTCTGTGCTTATAAAATAATGACTGGATATTTAAATAAAATGCTTTATATTTTACTGCATTAATTTTACATCTGTATGCCAATTCTATATGTAAAGACTGTCTGCGTAAACCTGAACAGGTCCAACCTGGTCTTACTGTGAGACCGGGTTGACGCGTCACGCTTGTGCGTAATCATATCGGCGCTTCTGAGCTGCTTTCTGACCTTCCCCACCTACAAAGTTTAATTACACCAATCAAACGTGACAGAGCCTGGATTTGTATTCTGAGCAGTCTAAACATGTTTTAAAAAGAAACGTATGACAAAAGTGGCACCTGCTCAGTAAAATATTATTGAAGGCAGAGACGGGCTACAGCTTCTGGATCCACTTTATTTAATCGTTTTATTGATTATCTTTTTATGAAAGATAACTTTGACGTACACGAGCGACCAGGCGCGTTGCAAGCTTTTCAAAAGTGTGGGGGATGTTGTCTGTGCCTAAAATAATTATGTTATTCATCTTGTTAGTTTAATTTCCATAATAGCGGAGCAGGTGAGAATTTTAGACGCGTCACGCATGTCTCCATTTTAAACATGTTTAAACTGTTCAGAATACAAATCCAGGCTCTGTCTCGTTATATTGGTGTAACTAAAGTTTGTACTGAATGAAACTTTACATTAAACCATGTTGAAAAGAAAATGATCCGATTAAATCGTTTCCCCCTCATTTACAGTCACGGACTACAGTGCAGTGCGCGTGGCTCTGGGGTTAATCAGGTTTAGTTGTTTCTCTTTGCAACAATCTTCACAAGAAGGCAAAAGAGTTAAATGACAGGTTACAGATATTTCCATTTGACTGTTTATTTTGACGGATAAACTCAAGGATGTTGGTTGATTTCCTCCCACTGAAGCGGTCTGGAAACCCGGTCTCTCTGAGGGATGTGTCACTTGGAAAAATGTTATTTTTATGAAATTATGAAAGTTTGGCTGAATAGCGCTTGTTCCTGTCTCCAATATGGAGACGCATGATGCATCCAGTCGCCTCTTCAGCTCATAAAACACCTGTAGAGATATTTGATCACGCACAAAGTTTATGTGGAGCAGAAGCGGTCGGGCCACGGCAGGTGAAATGTTCCTAGCCTACATGAAGTGAAATTGTTTAATTGTAACATTAATATGTTACTGGACACACTGGTCTGGTTGGTTAGACCAGTGTTTGAAGTGGAAAACACACACACACACACACACACACACACACACACACACCAATTAAAATAATGCTGACAGCGTGGACTAGAAGACAGGTGATGGTTTAAGTGTTTGAATGATGATCAGGCTGCTGTAAAATGTAATCTCCATCCACATCCAGACAGAATTATCCTCTATTCTTTCTCTAGTTGCTCTGCTCTTGTCTGGGCTGACAGCTGACGGTGCGCGCGGTGCGCCTAGTGGCTGTGATGCACATTTTACGCATTTGGAGAGGTGGGCCGGATGGTTTGCTTTTACTGGAAGATGGTCCACTTAACGCACGGGTGTAGACTACATATTAATGACAAATGAATGAAAATTAAATTGGGAGTTTTTACTTCATATTTTAGAAATAAAAATGACGGGGGAACACATTTATGACGTCTTTTTAAACAAAATTTTCTAGCGCGACCTGCCTGCTTCACTTAAGTCACTGCTTATTAAGGTCCATCCAAAATTACCGTGGCCCACCCAAAAATGAAAACCTGGCGCCGTGCCTGTTATAAACCTCTGCAAATTGTTGTTCTTCACTTGATCAAACTCAGACTCTGTACAGCTAATGTCAAGATGTAAAATTATGAATTCAGTCGAGCTCTTCCGTCCCTCCCTCTCTTGCTCTCCTTGAACCCGACATCGGCTGTCAGAAGCGGGGAGGTGAAGAAGGAGATGAGGCAAACAGAGTGAGTGCGAAGTAAAGAAACCAGACTGGAGTGGAGGTGAGCAAAACAGCTGGAAAAGTGTGGGTGTTGCATCCCCCACGGGTGCGACGCCCATGGTACCGGCTGCTGTCACCTGGTTGTGAGCAGCTCTCTGCTGTCTGAGGGTAGGCCCCGCCCACAACGTCGCAGCTGCTGCGGTGTTTTCTTTACTGTGGGAAACGGGTAATAATGGCTCTTTGATGGGAACAGGTTGCCGACCCCTGGTATAAGATCTGAGCTGGTAAAACAAAAATCCTCATCAGCAGGATTTTTTGAAAGTGGGGGGGACACAGCTGCCAATCACAAATTTTGCCGGGGACATGTCCCCGGCGTCCCCGGTTAAAATGACGCCTATGCTCCATCATCTGCCTGCTCAGTAACTCTGCAGCCTGCCAGAGAGTCTTTGTTGTTACATAAATGACAGCATCATCTGCATAAATTTTCACTGAACACCATTACAACTGTCACAAACGTCATTGATGTATAAACGTAACAGCATGGTTCTAAGAAGGAAACTTGTGGTACCTCTATTGTGCAGTTTTGAAAGCTTGATTTAATTACATTGACTGATGTGTAATTTTTTTCTGTGTTTTACATGAATTGAACCAGGAAACTGCTGTCTGTGGAAAATTTGATTTGTTGAGTTCATGCAGGAGCTTCTTATAATTATGAGAGCCATTATGTCAATGGCTTTTATTCAGATCTAAGAAAACTGGTTTCATTGTCTGTCATGGATTTCATCAATATGTTTAACAATAACCCATTTCCTATGGTGAAGAGAGGAGACAATGAGCAGACAAGTCAAACAGTTATAACTGTGGCATGATGCACGAGGAAAAATGCCCCGAACATCCAGTCATAGTTTATTTATACAGAGAGAGAGAGAGAGAGAGAGAGAGAGAGAGAGAGAGAGAGAGAGAGAGAGAGAGAGAGAGAGAGAGAGAGATATTGTGTGTGTGTGTGGGAAGTCAAGAACGTGTGTGTGTCTTGTGTGGGTGTGTCATGCAGAGAGGCATAGAGCAATACATTTACATTCAGTTGATTGAGTCAATGATCAAGAATTAATAAACATAAATTTTTCCATAACATTCCCTCCTGTTTATCCGAATAGGATAACCAAACAAAAGGAAGCAACAAAACAAAACCAAATAAGGAAAATAAAAATAAGTTCAATAATAAAGACTATGATCCACTCCCATAACTTGTCACCATCATCTATGAAAGCTACATCAATCACGACTCAAGAAATAGGGAACAGGTAAAACCAGGAAAGGTGATCATCTCAATAGTCATAAGGACCAATAGGGTACAAATCAAGTAACTCAAGACAAAAAATGATAAGCATCAAAACAAGAAAAATAATAAGTAAAGTAATAAACACTATGATCAGATATGAAAAGGTTCAGAAACAACACGATGAGGTAGGAACACAGCATGAGGTGCTGCATTCGTTTGTCGTTTATGGATCATAATCTCAATCCTGATAACTTCATCTAAAGAATCATTCCATACAAAGTCCAATACAAAAATCAGCAAAATAATAAGAATAAATAAGGTAATAAACACGATAAGGTTAACACAACTGGCAATAATATCTTACAGCAGTTCACAGATTTAGAATGGAATCAGCTAAATCAACACAATTATAACCTTAAGAAAAGCTATTTCATACATATTGAAATGAATTCACTGTGATGCACAATTCTACAATTTTATGTCAGTTCCTGTAAGGAGATTGGGAAGGGTTAGCAAAACCATATAATACACAGAAAACATCAGTACAGTGTATTGAAACATCAGGTGAATTTAGTTTAAAGCTCCAAGTTGCAGACAAATCTTTCAGTGAAGGAGAAAAATGAAGGTGTAGTATTAATTTATGCAGCTCTAACTGTGGCAGAGCTGAGGCAGACCAGGCGTTCTTCATCAAAAGGGCTTGTCCGTGGACTGAGAGTCCCGGTTGGAGAATAGGGTTGAAAGTCAGAGTCCTCTTCCGTTGGTCAGGATGGTTTCAGTCTCACATTGATGAGTACCTTGAAGTCCAGGTCCGGAGCGTAATAACGTAGGTCGGAACATGAAGCGCAAAGTTCAACTTCTCAATAGGAAGACTTCAGGGTCCTTCCGTGGCGTGTCAAGGTGGTTGTCCAATTGTCAGGGAGCTGATCTTGTCCCCGAAAGGTCCTACAGGTCCTTGACCTTCAAACCAGTCTGACGATTTGGGTGCAGGTGCTTGAAGTAGTTATCCTTTCCCAGCGTCTCTTCTTCGCTGTGTCCTGTTGTAGTTGCGTCCAGGGTGTCTTCAGCCGAGGTGGATGCAGGTTACGTCGTTCTGTAGGTGCGCGGTCAAGGAGGAGCCCCAGTCTGTCCTTTCAGTTTACTGTTCTAGTACCCCCTCAAATGCTGCTGTCTCAGTTGTTCCATCAGGTGCTGAGAGGCGGCCCAAGTGCAGGGCCATGAGTGCGAACACCAACATCAACAATGTGGTGAACCCAGCAAGCTCGAAGTAGATCTTTATCTTATCTTTATCTTGATCTTATCTTCACCAGTTTGAGAGGCGGCAACCTAGTGGTGGTCCACCCCTTTGTAGTCGGACTTCGTTGCCGCGCTAGAGCGGTTAGTTGACGTTGATGAGCTTCCAGTGGTCGTCGTCGTCGTCGTCGTCGTCTTCCTCCGCTTATCCGGGTCCGGGTTGCGGGGGCAGCATCCCAACTAGGGAGCTCCAGGCCGTCCTCTCCCCGGCCTTGTCCACCAGCTCCTCCGGCAGGACCCCAAGGCGTTCCCGGACCAGATTGGAGATGTAACCTCTCCAACGTGTCCTGGGTCGACCCGGGGGCCTTCTGCCGGCAGGACATGCCCGAAACACCTCCCCGGGGAGGCGTTCAGGAGGCATCCTGACCAGATGCCCAAACCACCTCAACTGGCTCCTTTCGATCCGGAGGAGCAGCGGTTCTACTCCGAGTCCCTCCCGAATGTCCGAGCTCCTCACCCTATCTCTAAGGCTGAGCCCGGCCACCCTACGGAGGAAACTCATTTCGGCCGCTTGTATCCGCGATCTCGTTCTTTCGGTCATTACCCAAAGCTCATGACCATAGGTGAGGAGTGGGACGTAGATCGACCGGTAAATCGAGAGCCTGGCTTTCTGGCTCAGCTCCCTCTTCCCCACGACAGATCGGTTCAGCGTCCGCATCACTGCAGACGCCGAACCAATCCGCCTGTCGATCTCCCGATCCCTCCTACCCTCACTCGTGAACAAGACCCCGAGATACTTAAACTCCTCCACTTGAGGTAGGACCTCTCCCCCGACCCGGAGGTGGCAAGCCACCCTTTTCCGGTCGAGAACCATGGTCTCAGATTTGGAGGTGCTGATCCTCATCCCAGCCGCTTCACATTCGGCCGCGAACCTACCCAGCAAGAGCTGAAGGTCAGAGCTGGATGAAGCTAGGAGGACCACATCATCCGCAAAAAGCAGGGACGAGATTCTCCTGCCACCAAACTCGACACACTCAACACCACGGCTGCGTCTAGAAATTCTGTCCATAAAAGTGAAGAACAGAACCGGTGACAAAGGGCAGCCCTGGCGGAGTCCAACCCTCACTGGGAACAGGTCCGACTTACTACCGGCTATGCGGACCAAACTCACGCTCCTCTGGTAAAGGGACTGAATGGCCCTTAACAGAAAGCCACCCACCCCATACTCCTGGAGCGTCCCCCACAGGGTGCCCCTGGGGACACGGTCATAAGCCTTCTCCAAATCCACAAAACACATGTGGATTGGTTGGGCAAACTCCCATGCCCCCTCCATCACCCTTGCAAGGGTATAGAGCTGGTCCACAGTTCCACGGCCAGGACGAAAACCACATTGCTCCTCCTCTATCTGAGATTCAACTATCGATCGGACCCTCCTCTCCAGTACCTTGGAGTAAACCTTTCCAGGAAGGCTGAGGAGTGTGATCCCCCTATAGTTGGAACACACCCTCAGGTCACCCTTCTTAAAGATGGGGACCACCACCCCGGTCTGCCACTCCCTAGGAACTGCCCCCGATGACCACGCAATGTTGCAGAGACGTGTCAACCATGACAGCCCTACAACATCCATAGCCTTGAGATACCCAGGACGAACCTCATCCGCCCCCGGGGCTCCGCCGCTGTGTAGTTGTTTGACTACCTCAGCAACTTCTGCCCCCGAGATCGGACAGTCCATCCCCAGGCCTCCCAGCTCTGGTTCCTCCTCGGAATGCGCATTGGTGGGATTGAGGAGCTCCTCAAAGTATTCCTTCCACCGTCCGACTATAGCCTCAGTTGACGTCAGCAGCTCCCCATCCCCACTGTAAACAGTGTGAGCGAGTTGCTGCCTTCCTCTCCTGAGGCGCCGGACAGTTTGCCAGAACCTCTTTGGAGCCGATCGATAGTCTTTCTCCATGGCCTCACCAAACTCCTCCCACGCCCGAGATTTTGCCTCGGCAACTGCCACTGCTGCACCCTGCTTGGCTATCCGGTACCTGTCTGCTGCCTCCGGAGACCCACAGACCAGCCACGCCCTGTAGGCCTCCTTCTTCAGCCTGACGGCTCCCCGAACCTCTGGTGTCCACCAGCGGGTACGGGGGTTGCCACCACGACTGGCACCGGCCACCTTACGACCACAGCTAGCCACAGCCGCCTCGACAATCGCAGAGTGGAACAAGGCCCACTCGGACTCAATGTCCCCCACTGCTCTCGGGACGTGGTCAAAGCTCTGCCGGAGGTGGGAGTTGAAGACCGTCTTGACAGGTTCTTCTGCCAGGCGTTCCCAGCAGACCCTCACTATGCGTTTGGGTCTGCCAGGTCTACGCGGCATGTTCCCTTGCCATCTGATCCAACTCACCACCAGGTGGTGATCAGTTGACAGCTCCGCCCCTCTCTTCACTCGGGTGTCCAAAACAGCTTCCAGTGGGATAGATGAATCCAAGATGGCCTCTCAGCAATCTTCACAGCAGTGGGAGTGATGAGGAGTACTTCTAATGGACCTCTGGCTGCCCCATCTGTTTCGCTTTAGCACCTTCATCAAAACCCAATTTCCTGGTTTCACGACCTGTGGCAAAAAAGCATAAGAAAATTCTGGGAGATCCCTGTTGATTTTGAATTGTTTTCAGCAACAATCCTTATCATCTAATATTTAAGGTAATTCCATCCAGGCAGTGTAATAATGTGAGGAAGTCATTATTATCAGCCTTCCCTCCTCTTGAGGCATGAGGCAACTCAGGGCTCACAGAAACAAAACATAAACAAAAAAGGGTCCGATACCGACAAGCATTGCGCCAACCCGATGTTAAAATTGGACCTCACATAACGTGAAAAAAAAAACAGTCCCAAGGAACTTGCAATTACTGGTTCACGTCAGCAAGGGGCAGAGTCGTGCAACACAGTGTGCATAAAACAACAAAACAACCCAAAACAAACCAACAACTAACAAAAAAGCCATAATCCGTGTAAAGAAAATAGAAAATAAACACAAAAAGTTATTTACGTAACCTAGGAGTAACAGGAGAAACTGTAATAAAACAGCTGTAGCAAAAATTGTAATCTAATGAAATCAAAAAGAATGAACCCATCTGGGAAAAAGGGTGAGCTTGTCAACATCCCCAAGCTCATATTAAAAAATAAAAATATCATAGACTCTATGTGTTAATTGCTCTCATTAATCCAGAAACTTTCACTTCTAGTGGCTTCTTAATTTAATCTCTTTGCTTCTAACAAAATGAACTAACAACGAAACCAGTCCTAGTTATAAAATAATATTTCAACTCCACATAGATTCAGTAGGGTAAGGTTGCTTCAGAGTACATCAACAATGTCCAATGTCACTCAATAATGCTACTCAAATAATGTGTCAAATTTGTCAACAGGAGATAAATACTGCTAAAGTAAAACTCCGTAAGTTAAATTGGACATCAGAATTGTCTAATGAAAATAAAACTCATCTGTCACATAATGATAAATGACCCACACTTGTATAGCGCCTCTCAGAGTAAGGACTCCAAAGTGCTTTACACTACAGTGTATCATTCATCCATTCACACACACACATTCACACACTGATGGTGATGAGCTACGATGTAGCCACAGCTGCCCTGGGGCGCACTGACAGAGGCGAGGCTCTACATAGAGACAGTGAACGATCAAAAATAAAACAGCTGATGGTGTTCTTAGATACACACAACCCTAAAGGTGTTTGAAAAGATGATAATTGTTTCAGGAAGGGAAAAGACGTTCTAAACAAAAGAAATAATTAATAATTTACAAAAGTGTACTTTGTATAAAATGGATATACTACGGGAAACAAAGAAATGCTTGAGGAGGAACCCTAAGTAGCTCAAGGGTCAAGCAGAGGAGTATAACTAAGTGTGATTATGAACAACTAAAGCATTTATACTCACAAAACAACAAGAAATAAACAAAAAAATAGATAAAAGACCGAAATGTAAGAACTACTAGACACATATGTAATCAGGTCAGTCTCAAATTAATGTGACCATTAAAGAACATCTGTCAGGTCATCATGCTACTGATCAAATCTAAGGGTCATGTCAGCTTATAGTGCTTGTCCAGGAAAAAACAAACAATGATGAAGTCAAGGGTGAGAGCTGTTCAATGAGCTGCTGCTCTGTCCTTGTTGAATTAAGAAGGTGATAAAAAAGTGGGAGCTGATTAGGTCCAACGTAGGGGCAAAATGACAGAAAATATTCACTAACCTACACAGGAGGAGTTCAATAGTAATTACATAAACAGTTAATTTAGAAACGAGAAAGATTGGCTAACACAAGGTGTATTTACATAACTTCCATTCTCTTAATAACCCACAGAGAACTAGATTCTGCAAATATGCAGCTCATTTGGTATCCTCATATAGAAGTAACTGATCATTAATCAATGCTGCTGAAGTCATAGACACTAAATCAAGGTTCAGGTAACTTCAGTCATAAACAGGGAGATTTGTTTAGAAGACTAATTTGTTAGGAAAGTTTCAAGGTTTTAAATGGACTTTAACCCACGGTTCGATTAATAGTCTTGGCCTTTAAGATGTCTAATGTCATATGGTAACACCATAATGTAAAAGAAAATAACCCATGGTAACTTAAAAATCCATCTATCTACAATAGATAGTGTTTTTGAAGATATTGGGTAATCTCTAATGCTACTGGGTTAATGATAGTATTTAAGAATCTGCTCGAGGGAGCGAACCAAGTCATTCATAGATGATAATTTAAGAGGGCACAATCAGTACTCATGAAAGTCTAGGACATCACACATTACCCCTTATGTCCTAATGATAAGGTAAGTCAGAATCCAAAAATTAAAAAACCCATTTATCATCACTCCTAAATTTGATATTTCGATACTGTTCACTTAATCTCCTAATAGAGGTTACACTCTGCGTAATATTTCTTTGTTTATTCTCATAAACAAGTGTTATTGGTATTCAACAGACGCACATGTGTCAGATAGTTAACAGATTGTCAAGAGGAATCAGCTAACTACCTCACTCGAAGAAGGACGCCTGATTCCTCTTGTCTGAATAGGTCAGCGTGGCTCAGCAATCTCCTTTGTTTGGGTTACGATAAGGAAACAGTGGGATTTTCATTTTCAGGGCATGTGGCCCTGAGAAGTGGCATAATTGCACTCAGTCACGCTAAAAAAACAAAACAATTAAATCTTAGTAAGAAAAAGCCGAATCACTCATTCATCATCTAAATCCTATTTATAAAGTAAATTTAGGTATGTACAAAGATTTTTAAACTTTATCATGTTTTATGAAATCCAAGTTATGAAATGTAGGCAATATCATACTGCCTGTCCTACAATAAATTAAAATATGTGGTTATGTACAAAATTTACTATTTGATGTGTTCAGCAATAAATCTGTTCATTAATTGGTTTAAATTTTACCAATACTGTGATTCAGTCAGTAACTACATAACTTTATATCTCTCCTAATTCTAAAGTGAGCAAGCCCAAGCAGCTGTGTCAACATTAATGTTATCTCTACCAATTTAGGAAGCATGGGCTGATGTTTACACCCCAAAGAGAACTGATGAATTCTAATCAACTGTCCAGCTACTTCATTCTGAATTTAAAAGTGTGCAAAACCCATATTTAAATTAAAACATTGACTTATCCATAAGCTCTTGTCCGGTCCTGAGTTAAAATACTCTGACTGTGAAAAAGCTTTGCTTTCCACCATGTGGGCAGTTAAACACTTTTCCAGCTACATCGGTGGGCAGAAAATCATCATTGAAACTCAACATCAGCCAGTGACCTTCCATAACAGTCAACGCATCAGAGATGGTGTGGTGACCAACACACGCATTGTGTCATGGCTGCTTGCTCTTCAGAGCTTCGACATTGAAGTACACTACGCACAAAATTGCCGTAGTCCTCTTGGCATGGGTCTGGCTGCATGCCAGCATTGCTCGGACGTCGCTGTCGCATCGGTTCTACCGGCTAACCCTCCCCAGACTCTGCTGAACCCCAACCACCACTACTTCAACCAGGCTCTCTGTGTGGACTTGCCAACAGTGTACATTGATGGAAGTTCCTTTCGACACGGTGCTGAACCTCGTTCAGGCGTGGGTGTTGTTAGGTTACACGCTAACCGGAAAGACTCTTGGTGTTACCATGTGGGTCCTAAGACCTCACAGTTTGCCGAAGTGGCTGGGATCTTGATAGTGCTACAACTTGCTGCTGACCGTGGTGTCCGCAAGCTGGTGATCTGCACAGACTCGGACTACGCGCATCTCAGTTTCACTTGTCATCTACCTTCTTGGAAAAGTAATGGGTTCTTAACCCCTAACCGGAAGCCCGTTAAATATCAAGACCTTTTCATGGCTAGCGACATCACACACACACACACACATATATATATATATATATATATATATATATATATATATATATATATATATATAATGTATGAAATCTCAAAAGGCAACAGGTAAATCATTTTTAGAAAGTCAATGTTTTAATTGTGTATTTTTATTTTTTTGCAGTTGCAGAAAACCATTGCTGGTGGTGGCCAACCAGCTACCAAAAAGGCAAAAATGTCCAACCAGAACATTGAGGACGCATTTACAAGTACTACAAAGTACAAGAGTGATGCCAAAGAACAACGAATTAAAGAAGAGGCTATCGCTACATGGATTAGATGTACAGGATTGCCGGTCACAACAGTAGAAGATGAGGATTTTATTCTGATGATGGAAAGTTTGGATAAGAAGTTTACTGTGCCAAAGAAAACCAAGATAAGTAATCTAATTGAAAAACACTATGAAAATAAAAAAGCTACATTTAAGAAAAGACTGTCTAGTGCCAGAAAAGTATGTATTGGGACTGATGTGTGGACTAAAAAGGGACTGACAGTATCATTCCTTGGCATAAGTTGCTGCTTTTTCTGTGTTGAACAACAAAAACCAGAACACTTACTGCTAGCTCTTGAACAACTTGACCATGTGCTTGTATGGAAAAGTGCATGCAAGAATGGGGGATCCTAACTGAGAATGTTCTCACCGTAATAACAGACAACGGTAGCAATATGGTGGCAGCATTCAAACATAGTGCTCCAGAAGATGAAGATTCCAGCTCCGATGATCCAGATGCATCCATCCTAAGTGAAAGTGATTCCAAGGAGACAGAAAACTGCAGTGTCAAGACCTAGGCATGTACAGGATGCCATGTGTCGTCCATATGCTGCAGCTTGTTGTCCACATGATAAACAAGGAGGAAAGCATCAACAGAGTCTTGAACAAGTCCGATCAATCGTGAAACTTTTTCGCAAGTCATCAGTCGCAACACAGAAGATTTTGGATGACTGCCCCACACGCTGGTCAAGTACTTAAGAAATGGTTGCACGTCTCCTCAAAGTTAAAGAATCTGTTTGTGAAGTAGCAAACGAGATGGGATGGGACTGCTTGCTCTCAAGTGAGTGGCAGAAGCTGAAGTCAATGCAAGAACTTTTGCAGCCTTTTGCTGAACACACACAAACTCTTCAGAGTGACACAATGTCTATGTCATTAATACTCCCTGCTCTCTTTGATTTACTCAGCCATCTGGCAGATGTGGAACAAAACACAAGTCGAGATGTTGCTGCTCTAGCACGTAAAATGGAAGGGAATGTGAACCAGCGTTTTGCCTGGGTACTTGATCCCTCAGATGACAAGTTTTCCCCACTTGTAGCAGCTGCTTGCTTTCTCAATCCTACTGTGGGAAACGCAACCGAGCAAAGGTCACACTAGCACGAAGTGCTTTTCTCAAAATGAATCGCACCAAATAAATATTCACTGTTTGTTTGAGCCTGTGTTGTAACAAGTGAATATCTACAGACTCAGGGTTAACATGTTTAAATTTGCTGTTCTTGTAAATTCTTGTTGTGCAATTGCAAAAAAGAGCACCTTTGTAATTTCCAGTGTGCTTTTTGTTTTTTATTAAACACGTAAGTGTTAAACATGTGAAGTGTTTTTATTATTCAAATATTCTATGTTCTTAGCTGTGTGTGTTATATCCGATCAGTGGTGGTTAAGAGTTTGGACCCTGTGTATTAAATTACACTAGTTTTTCCCGCACTCTGTACAAAAGTAGGAAATTACTTCATTAGAAAAAATATATGCATTTTGTTGACTAAAATTGCTTATTTTCATCGACTAAAATGGGACTAAAACTAAAATTTTTAGCCAAAAGACCAAGACTAAAATAAAATTAAAATTTCCTGTCAAAATTAACACTGCACCAAATGGGTTGAATGTTTGCCGGCACCTAACGACATGGCTCAAACAACTGCTGTCCTCTTGATGAATCACATCTTTTCCCGGTTCGGTCTCCCTGCACGCGTTAACTTGGATAGGGAAACTCACTCCATGTCATGTCCCTGGGAAGGTGTTTAACCCACGACATGAAGAATCATCACAAAACAACGGCAGAAAGTTCAAACAATGATTTATTAAACCTAACTAAAAGTGTCCTGGAGATATCCAAGTTCAATGAAGCCAGAAAGAGTCCAGAAGTCAGTAGGGAGGGCAGATGGTGAGACGGGGTGCGTCCAGGAGAGGGAGCCAGATGATGGCGGCAGAGGATAGGAGAAACAGGAGGAGAGGCGAACCGTGAGAGTTGTTGTCCAGGCAGGTTATGGTGAGTTCCAGGTAGGTATATTCCATCAATGGTTCAGCATTCCCAAGTATCCTGAAGAGGAATACAAACTTGAGTCCAAAATGGTCCAAACACAAGAATCCAAGAAAAAATCCAAATACATCCAAATACTGCGACAGCAAAAATGTCTGAGCAGAGACCAAGCATAACCTAAGACTTGAGAGAGGCAAGATACTACCGTGAGTAGCTAATCATCCAGCGATGTGAAGTAGTTCCCTCTCCTCTTAAATAGAGCTCTGCTGCGGTTGATCTGAGGAGCTGCAGCTGCCGCTGATTGGTAATGCCCCGCAGCTGGTGAGTGCCCTCTCCTGGAATGAAGATCTCACAAAGATGTTGTAGAGAAGGAGGAGTACTCACCCCGACACACAACACTTCACCTCTGGAGTGATGGAACATCTTTAGCGGACGTTGAGTGTCAAGGTGAATTTCCACATTGGTTACCGGCCCCAGTCTTCCGGCCAGGTGGAAAGGATGAACTGGACTGTTGTCAGCATTTTAAGGAAATACGTGTCCTCTAGTCACAGAGACTGGGATGTGAAGCTTCTGTTGGTCCTTATGGCCATACGGGCCACTCCTCATGAGTCTACAGGTGTCTCCTCGTTTGAAATGATGACGGGTAGACAAATGACTCTGCCGCTTCACTTGCTGTATCAGTCAGTTCAGCCCAGTGCCGCTCCAGCTTACACTAGCGAGCAGTATTTGCAGGACCTGAAGAACCATCTGCCTGCAGTGTTTTCTTTTGCACAGACAAATCTGGAGAAATCAGCTGAGGGCAGGAAGGCTTATGATGATCAGAAGGCCTCACATTCTGAACTCAACGTAGGTGATGAGGCCTGGTTCTACATCTTTGCTCCTATTCCGGTCACACAAAAGCAACCTCTGGTAAACTGGCTAAGAAACTTTTGCCGAAGTGGTCAGGTCCATACCTGATAACTGAAAAACTCTCTCCGGTCGTGTATCAGATCAAGATCACCAAAGGAAACAAAGACCCCGTCCATAAGTGGGTCCACAGGAACCAGATCAAACTGCACAAGGATTTCGCAAATTTAGATGATATTACAACCCATGACTCTGATAACCCAACTCGCATCGAACCAAAAGGGGGGTGAATTTTCCATCGCCTGTCCCATAGTTCTCTGTTTCAGGTTACACACATTTGTTTGTGTTTGTGTGTGCCTGGTTGTCCTTCCTGTCTATACATGACATGCAGACTTGGGTTGACTTGAGATGGTCAGGCTGTGGGTGTTGGGTATTTTTATAATTGTACCTTTTTGAGGCCTAAAATATGCCCATTTTGTGTTATTAACACTTCATGAATCTCTGTTTTTGCCAACTGTTGCTGTTCATGAAAGGTTGAGCAAGGATGTTGATTGTGGGTTTCCAACTGAAAACTGTACCTCTGTAACCTGAGAAGGCCCGCCTTCTCCTCCATCCATTGTGAATAAAGCCTCTGACGAACTAGGAGCACACGGGAGTGACGTGGGGAAGCCTCGGAGGAGGTTGCTCTGCGTTAACTCTCCATATTTTGGGGACTCAGGGTAAAATGTCTTCCTTGTTGTCATGTGTGTTTATTTCAGGTTCCAGGGTTATGGAGATTAAATATTACCTAACATTCTGGTCTCCTGATGGAGAATGCGGGTATGCAGAGCTGGTGAGGTGAAGGCTTTGAGGCTGGAGCAGAGTGGGGGCTGGTTGATTGAGTCCAGCTCCTCGCATGTTGATTCGCCCACATGGACATTACAAATAATCAATTTACTCTCTCTCTGGGTGTCGTCCTTTAAGGTAATATGGGATAAATCTAATTACCTATCAGTGGGTTCCTAGAGTTTTATAATGGTTAAGTCTTAACAGTAAAAGGGAGTATTCCACAAACTGTTGTTTTTATCCAAATTCCATTTTTTATTTTTTATCTACTAATCTATAATTCCTTATGGGGTATATTCACACATAGGTTTGATTACTAACAACACTGATTTGAAATTTGGTGTTTCTTCTTCTTAGTATTACTAGTACTTATGTTATTACTTCTTTTAAAGATATATTCAAAGATATACATTTCTGCATTATTTCATTGCAGCTGATTTCTTTTCGTCATTTCTATTATGATCCATTTTATTTTGATTTTTACCAGTTAGGGGCTACAGATAATTTTGCCCTTCTGTTTTGATAACATTTTTGCTCAAAAGAGTTGATTTTCCCTTACATTTATTATAGGGTTATGTTGATTTTGTTCTTTTTGCAACACTTTTCCAGTACAAGTAATTTCCTGCATTTCATTTCTTTCACCTGAACTCCATTCACACAATTTGCTTCACATAGCACATATAGGCACATACAGTGCTAAGTTTCTTTTATTTTGTTATTTTGCATCAGACGCAATCTACGTGTGTCTACAATGAAGTGCCCTGTGTCTGCTCTTCTCCTCTCCTGGGTTTCGCCTGTGGTCGTCGCTGCCTGGGAGGACCTCTCTGCACCGTTGCCTGATTCGGCTGCTTGCCGCCTGAGGGTCTGGTTCTCTTGGGTCTGGACGTCTTGTGGTTCCTGCCGTGGTTGCTGGAGTTCTACGGTTTGCCTGGGACCTCGTCCAGTCCCTGCTCATCTGCTTCCTTCCTGAGGATTATGATAAGTAGAGTTACCCTTTTTAAGTTTAGGAGCTACATTAACTATTCATTCTCTGGTGTGCGGGTTTGCTTTACTCACTCCTGTTGCCTGGAAACTAACCTGTGCTTCCTCAACTGAGTCCTTAGGCCTCTGGGACTGTGCAACTGCCCGTGGTTTCGCCAGGACCCCGTGCCCTTGCAAAAGGGGGATATGTAACCTCCAGCAATGGTCAGTTTAGGTACTGTTTGACCATTCAACATCTGGTCAAAAAGGCAACACGAGACTGCTAGTGTTCCCTTTAAATCAGCCTGCCTTCCTCACACCAGCTGGAGCTCAGAGCCTGCAGCTCTGACAAAGATAACAAAATCATAACAATAACATTCTCTCCTCAAGGTCCCTCACAGAGCACCCCTTTTATCTAAGTCTCCTGGCTCACAGAAGAACAGAAGAAAGAAGATTTTTAAAATTAAATATGAACTTCTAAAATGTACAAGCTAGATAGTCATTAAATAAACGTTTGTTTATTGCTACTTATAATAATTATAAAATAATTAAATGTTCATTAATCTGTGCTCAATGATATATGTTTCAGCATCTTTACTTGACATTTGCACTCACACAAGAACAAAGTAAGGTAAAGTTAAATCCATGACACACTGCAGCGCATTGTGCGCTCTGCTAAGAAGGTGATTGGCTGCAGCCTTCCATCTCTCCAGGACCTGTACGTCTCCAGAACTCGGGGGCGTGCAGGTCGGATAGCAGCTGACCCTTCGCACCCGGGTTACAGACTTTTTGAGCCGCTTCCCTCAGGCAGGAGGTTACGGTCCATCTGGACCAGAACCTCCCGCCATAAGAACAGCTTCTTTCCATCTGCCGTTAGACTTGTGAACAGCTTATAAACACACAACCATGCTCGTCTTCTGTACTCGACTCAACGTCACGTTATCGGCCATGTTACCATTACCTGCCATTCTTTATAGCTGAAAGTTTTATTCTAGTTTTTTTTAATTATATTTTATTCTATTTTTAATCTTATTATTCATGTTATATGTAGCACATTAGTACCAAAGCAAGTTCCTAGTTTGTGAATTGTTTGTTCACTGACAATGGCAATAAACCTATTCTGATTCAGATTCTGATTCATAATTAGCCTTTGCCCCAGATCAGAGCCTCCGGATCAAAGAAGACGTGTTTCTGAGATTCTTGGTAATATCCTCAAACTTGTCAACCTCTGGTTGGCTACACAATCATTACATGAGAACATAAAAACTAGATCACTCTGGTGATTCTTCAGTTCTAGAGAAGCTTCAGGCCGGCCACCTGAAGCAAAAACCTCTTTAACCCACCAAAGCTTTTGACACGTTGTCAAAACCTATTTGCACCTGCAAAGCTGATACAACAAAACAGATCCTGCAGAACAAGCTGATTTTTTCAACTCCTTAAGAGTTATTCCTGAGACGCAAACTAGTTCCAACTGTTGTTGCCTGGAGACTCTGGACTGACCTGGTCGTTCTGCAAGTTAATCTACGGACTTCGGTACGTGGGGTCTCCGACTCCTCCCCCCCAACATCTCGGATCCGAAAAAGGCGTCTCCTAGATACGAAAGTTCTGATTAAAATCTCATTCACACGTAGGTTTCATGCATCACAACTAGTTCCGTCCATCACAGTAAATGCTTAGTTAAATTGTCATGTTTTAATTGTTTGAAAATAAATTCTTACTTTTATACACCTGACTGTTTTCTGAATCAAAAAGAAGTGTGTACAATCCCCTTATAAATAAAAACTCCTAGAATCTTCTGATTTAAGCACAATAAAGACCAGGCAGGGTGATATTCTGTATTTAGATAGAGTATCACAGCTTATTGGTCATAAGTAGAGGTAATATATATTGAGCTCTTAAAGTACTCAATTTACCAAACCCTACACATTTAAACTTGAACTTTGCCCCCAAAGTAGCTGTAGGTGTCTGATCTGCCATCACTTTGAAAATACTTCAGTGTATTCTGGGAACATTTTGACCAAGGCTAGGCTACAAGACACCTCCCATGTATCCGTGCTCAGCTAGCTAAATTGCTAACAAACGGAGAATGCACTCCTTGGTAGAACATCACAAGTGAAGAACCTGGGTGTCATCTTTGACTCTGAGCTGACTTTTATCCATCATATTAAAAATATCACCAAAATAAGTTTTTGAACATCGCCAGAGTCCGCCCCATTCTCTCTCGGGCCAATACAGAGATGCTGATGCATGCTTTCATCGCCAGTAGGATAGACTACTACAATGCCCTGCTTTCTGGTCTTCCTAAAAAGAGAATTTCAGGTCTACAACTCTTACAAAACTCAGCAGCTCGTGTCCTGACGAAGACCAGGAGGCGGGAGCACATCACTCCAGTTTTGGAATCACTGCATTGGCTCCCCATATGTTTCAGGATCGATTTTAAAATACTTTTAACGGTTTTTAAGTGTCTTAATGGTCTTGGGCCTTTATCTTTCAGAACTGCTTTTACCGTATAAACCCATGCGGTCTCTGCGCTCCTCTGGCAGCCATCTCCTTGCCATCCTTAAAGTCAGGACTCATATTCATAGTGAGGCGTCCTTCCAGTACTATAGTCCTCGCCTCTGGAACGAGCTGTCAGGGGACCTCAGGGCCGCAGAGAACGTTCATGTTTTTAGAAATAGGCTCAAGACCCATCATTTTAGCTTAGCTTTTAACTTATTACTATCACTTTTTAAATTAATTAATTAATTAATTAATTAATTGGGTTATTTGTTTATCTATTTATTTATTTAATGTATTTTTAAACAGAGTTTATATATATATATATATATATATATATATATATATATATATATATATTTCTTTTAAACCATAGATTTATGATCAACATTATTTTAATATCTATATAACTTTTGACATTACAATTTTCGTTTTAGCTCTTACTGTTTTATATTTTAACCTTAATTTAACCTTTTTCCAGTGTTTCCTCTGTGGGAGCCCTCTGCCCCGGGGGGCGGTGGTCGGCTGTGGTGGCCTGGGTGCTTTCCAGGTGTGCCTAGGTGGAGGTGGGGGTCTCCGCCCTCTCTGCTCTGGGCACCCTGTGTCAGTGCCTCGGCTGCTGCTGTGGATCTACTGCTGTCGGGTTTGATGACTACCCTGATGGCGTTTCCTTATCTTAGCTGGTTTGGCTCATCTAAACTCAGTTCATGGTGTTTTCTTTCCATTTGGGGGCATGTGTGTGTGTGTGTGTGTGTGTGTGTGTGTGTGTGTGTGTGTGTGTGTGTGTGTGTGTGTGTGTGTGTGTGTGTGTGTGTTGTGAAGGGGTTTTTATTCTCAGACTGTTTTTAAATTCTGGGGATGGGAAGGAATGTCGGTATGTGGGGCCATTTTAATTTGTTAAGCACTTTGAGTTACATGCTTTGTATATAAATTGCTATATAAATAAAGATTGATTTGATTTGATTTGATCTGATGAACATTGGAACACTCCTTGGTGGTTCCTGATGATGTATCTCCTAGGAAACCGGGGTGGGACCAATACATCAAGGCAAGATTCCTTGACACTGAGAAACACCCAGTATCTGCGCAGAACTGGCTCATCTCGAACACAGCCATTGACTTCTATAGTCATGAATGATTGGTCAGTTTGGATGATTGACACGTTTTTTTATTGTCAGGGCCAATAGAGTGAAGCTTCGTTCATCAAGCTCTACTTGAAATATTAAGACCTCAAGAACAATGCAAAACATGATTTTAGTCTATTTTTCAAGTGGTCTTAAAATTTTTGATCAGAACTGTATTCTCCCTGAACTAGATATAAGCAATTATAGTTGCTAATTTTATGGTAGTATATGACCTCTTAATGTCTGACAACTCAGAACCGACACAAGAGGCCACACTCAATAGTAAATTTTATTGAAATTAAACACTCAACCAACACATTTTAATGAACAGATTTTTCAGATAAACAATATAAGGAAGTGCAAAATATTTTAGTTTTTTTTCTTTTGAGACCAACTGAACAGATATAGTTGGCTGATGCACAAACATGGGTGTTACATTCAAGTCATGACAGAAGTCAGGAAGTCAATGCAAACGCCAACATGTCCACATGCTAAAAAGGTTAGCTGAGAAGAAAAGCTTCAAAGGTAAAAGTACTCACTAATCCATAAACCCCCCATACCTTTTCTGAAGCCCACTCCCATTCTCACAAGATCTTTTTAGCTCCCCTCCACTCTTGCTGCCGTTCACAAGCCATTCAGGCCGGCCCACACGCCTCATAAACCCTCCGTATCGCTTCTTCAGCCCACGACTTAACACTCCCTCTAACAGATTGCCTGGTGCCATTTCTTCTTCAGAGTGATGGATGGGATCTTCAGACCTTTTCACAATCTCCTCTCCATTAGTCTCTTCAATGTTACCATCATGTTTTGCAGCAGTAAGGAGTTTTAGGATATTGAAGCGAATGTTTTCTTCCTCATCCAGGTTTTTCATGTCTTTTATTACCTTCTGTGGGGAGGAGCGACGAGAAATGAAACCACCATAACGTTTCATGAAGCCACCGTACTTTTTGACAAGCTGATGTTCTGGACTTGTTGCATCATCATCAGAAGGCATCAAGGCACCCACTGCTTCCTGTTCTAGCTGTTGGTGAGGGTCAGCATCAAGAGAAAGGCTGTTATCCTCCTCAAACAGTAAATTCTGGCACATGTGCGGTCTGTGGCTATCCAGCGCTCTTCTGCACTTAAGTGAGCATTTCTGGGAATAAAAACAAACAGAACATTAGAACAGAAGCATTAGAATGTCTCATTGAGAATTATGCTGTGAACTCTTCCTAAAAATGACCACAAAATGTTTCTGTGTGTAGAGTTTGGACAGGTTAGGGTTGGCCGCCTCAGTTCTCTCCTCACCTGGTCTGATGTAAGTGAGAGGGGAGAGCGAGGGAGGGTATGGTGCCATGGGGGGTTGATAGTGGGGGGAGATGGTGTGGAGTGGTGTAAGTTCAGGGGATGGGGGAGACTGGCTGGGTGGAGGTGGTTGCGGGGTGGTGGTGGTGTGTGTTGCTGTAGGCGGACATGAACAGGAAGATTGCCATCACAAAATGGAGACTGTTATCACCTACCATTGTGCCGTCAAACGTCTCCTTCTAGGGTTCTACAACCCCAAGGTGCTTAACAACACATATAGCAATTCCCCCATACACACATACACGCACACACACATTTACACACTGGTGGCCATGAGCTACATTGTAGCCACAGCTGCCCTGGAACACACTGACAAAAGTGAGGCTGCCAAACACTGACGCTACCAGTCCCCCCAATCACCACCAGCAGGCAAGGTGGGTGAAGTATCTTGCCCAAGGACACAGCAACTGCAACAGCCTGAGCAGGGCTTGAAGCTACAACCTTCTGATTACAAGGCAGGCACCTCTGCCACCTCAGATTGAGGCTCCCAATCCGGTTAACATAATTATTGTCATAGCTCAATTTAGATGTGCCCACTGAGTGACTTTCAGCGTTAAATCTGTTGTGTCCCTGTCTTTACAACAATCCTCATACTAACCAAGCATGTAGTGACAGTGGAGAGGAAAAACTCTCCACTCTCAGAGCAGACACGCACACACACACACACACACACACACACACACACACACACACACACACAGGGGCGCCGTAAAGCGGTGAAAGATTAGAAAGATTCCAAGGGCCCACAGCTGTCAGGGGCCCAAAAATGTTTCAAAGTTGAATAAAAAAAATAAAGTTTAAAAATCACAAGTACTTTGCAGATTTTTTTCTCATTTAAGACATTAAACAAACAATATTTTAGTCTTTATGAAATGTATATTTATTCAGAGGTCCCTATGACTAATTAATTTGGAACCCCCCCTAATGGTGTGAAATGGTACAGTCCACCTGGCTGAGGGACAGCGTAGCAGGCGAGGCCAGCTCAGACAGCGGAGTGCACCAAGGCTGCAGTAAATATGTCTGCATTAACAAAGTCTGGGTCACAGAAAAGGAAAGAAAGAAAGGAGAAAGAGGACAGGCAGAAGAGAGGGTGTCAGTATGTCACACAGTTTTTCTCAAAGAAATGTGGGTTTAGTTAGTTAGTGGTTAAATTCAACCTGTTTGCTAGCTCTGATATCCACAGTGAGAGGAACTATGTTTCATATAATCATGGTAAATGGGTTGTTGTCCTTGTCCCTACCAGAATCAGCAGCTGATGATATGTCAGCAGGTGTCCCCTCACAACCCAATGAACCTCAAGAAGGTGAGCAATGTAGCATGTTAGCTAGCAGCCTCATTTAAGGGGGTCTGTGGGAATCACTTAAGGCTCTCTTCTCTATCAGTACTATTACAAAGGAATATAAAAAGGCTATTTTTGGTGATAAACACATTGTTTTTCCACATAATGATAATTAAATATATCAATCAGTAAAAATGTATAGATTGTTTTGGATGCTGGGCAGGTTGAAGCATTGTCATTTAGTCTGTTAATGTAACATAAATTACTGTGAGATTATTACTGTGAAGCACTTTTTTGAAGGCACCATACAAGAAAAAAAAAACCTCTTCATCTACTAAACACCTTGAAATGAAATGTTTTGAATCTGACTGACTTATGGGAGGTTTTACAAGATGTAATTTGTTTATGTAGCTTTTAGAACACAAACCAAAAATCAGTCATTTCCAAATAATTCATCAGAGAGCAAAAATGAAACAAAAGCTATTAATAATTGTAATAAATAAACTTAATTTTCTAAAACTCGTCATTATTTATTCTGCTGCTAAAATAATGGTGACTGCTTTGAACAAATCAAAAACAAGATATGTCACTCAGGAGCATTATTAATTATATCACTGTAAATAATAAATCTTGTTGTGTACAATCAAGGCTGAATATATTTTTAGCAGTTTTTTGTTGTTGAGAAAAATGGGTTTCTAGAGACTTATATACATATTCATGCAAAGTTGTCCAACATTAAAATTTTATGTAACCCTAACTGACTCCGGTTTGATCTGTGTGCTTATTCATTTTGTGTCTATGATGAAGCCATGGAGACTTAATAAAGAAGTCACCTTGTCAGCAGTGAATCCTTAATTTTTGTCAGTCATACAGAAATACTTGATTTCAAGAGGAAAGACAGCTGAAAATGTAGTTATGTAAAGCTTTGACACAACATGGAAATTTAATTAGATATCCAAATTTGAATTTTATCATCACATAAAATTTTAGAATAAATAAACACATTTTAAGGGAGTAATAGGGAAAAGGAGATTAACACCTTTCAGCATGTGCATTTCCTGCTTTTTCCAGCAGTGATATTGCTAATTCTGTTGAAGGAAAGTCACTGTTTAATGAGAGACAGCTGGTGAAAATGATATGTAAATAAGTAAGAATGCATGTAGACCTACATAATTAAGCAAAACTGAAACACTAATATAAAGTAAATATATTATATTTTTTTCTCTTTTCGAATCTGGGAGGGTGGAACCCCAGCTCCAGCTATGGACGAGCCCCCAGGGGGCCCAACTTGATATTTTTTCATGGGGCCCAAAATCTCTGGCAGCTCCCCTGCACACACACACACACACACACACACACACACACACACACACACACACACACACACACACACACACACACACACACACACGGACTCAGGTGTTCTCAGACACATCAACTTGTCCTGTTTTTGGAACAAAATACTTCAATTAATATTATCTGTTTGCTCTCCAGTATCAGCTGTACAGGCCTATGTACATACATATGTACTGTTAGTAACTGTGTATTCTTTCTTCTGTTATTTTGTGTGTTTTCTCTCTCTCTCTCTCTCTCTCTCTCTCTCTCTCTCTCTCTCTCTCTCTCTCTCTCTCTCTCTCTCTCTCTCTCTCTCTCTCTCTCTCTCTCTCTCTCTGCCTGTCTAGAAGCTTGTACATCTTGTATTCTTTCTTTTCATTAACTTTCTCCCCGACCTCTCTTCTTCTTTCTGTCCATTTCATTTCCATCTTCATGTTAGTTGGGATGAAATTCTAATTAAGTTTTACATCAGGTGGAGGATTATAACAGAAGCTGTAACACTCAATCTGTGAAAGCTTGATTTTGGCTATTTTGATCGCGTTACTGCGGGATGGGACACAGAAAATAAAACAATATTAGTGTCTGTAAATATTTTTACATTCAGGGTTTCTTGCAGTCTTTAAGTTTTATATTTATAGATTCAGAGAGGAGAAATAAGTTGATTCAGATTTTTTTAAAAGTACAGTGTATTTAATCACCACCAAGTTTGTACTAAGTGTTTCAGTAATTTGCCACTAGAGGTCAGTATCGCTGCACCAATGAGATCAGACGATATCAGAGTTATTTTTTGCTTTCACAGACAACAACTCCATCATCTACATTTCTCCAACCAAGAACACATAAAGAGGTATGCACGGGGGGGGGGGGGGGGGGGGGGACAGTCAAAAGGAACAGTTCGATGAATGTATGAGCCAATCATTTAGAAAAAGATGTTCACCTTGATTGGACGAGGATTTTCCTGGACTGTACATTTCAGACGCTATCAAAATTATTCCCTTTTGGACAAATCAATACATGAAGAGCATTTCAAGCAATAAAAATCCAGAAAGACTTCACAGACTCCACCTTTCTGTCTTTTCTTCTTTTGGGGAACTCCGTTTTTTCTTTTTTCATTGATGTTCTGGGGGAACTATCCATGTTTGAGCTCGTTGTGCTGGAGCAGTTTACAGAGGGGCTCCCAGCAGGTACCCAGGAGTGGTGCGCTGTCATCGCCCCTTCAGCCTACAGGGCACCATCACCCTGGCTGAACATCACCTAACAAAGGCCCGATCTCAGCAAAGTGCACTTGGAGAACGTACGCTGTAAGGCTTTGAGTGTGTAGTATATAAGTGTGCAAATAACTGCAGGATTGAGACAGGGAGCTGTAACGTGATGAAGGAGCTATTCCTCCAAGGTTATTTACCCTTTTTCCACAGTTGTTTTTGACACGGCGCCAGAGTGCATGAAACAGCCTCAAGGTCATGCATAGTGCTTCTAAACTGTTTACTTTCCAGCAATGAAGACAGAAGATGAATAGACTCTTTTCTTTTATTAAATCAAAGAACTCTATTTTCAATAAAGCTAATCAAAACAACTGTTGGTCAATAATACAATGTGACCGATCTGTGAAATCACAATGTTATGATTAATATGTTTGAATAAGTAATATGACTTAATCTAGTTCATTAGACACATTGACACACGTAAGGAAAACAACTGCATGACACATTGCTGCTGCTGATCCAATCAGAACCATCCTAGTCTGAAGCGTGGCATAGGCCGTGTTCGACTTGAGCTGCGCCTCGCCGGGAAAACAGACGGAAGCAGCAGGGGAGTGGCTGAAAGCCGGCATTTAAGTCGTACAGATTTCCCTACATGTGTAGCTCACGGATGACGGCGGACGAAGATATCGCGGTAGCGTTCATACTTGTTTAATTATTTATTTTAATTCTGGTGCCTGTTAGCAGCTGAAACACATCCTCACGTGCTTGTGGATATCATATATTGTATATGAAGACCTGACTGTAATAATAAGTAAAGGTCATCAGCTGTAGGTTTAGTGTGCTCATAGGAAACATGACAAAAGAACACAAATCGCATTTCTCTTTATGGCTTATATAGTTGTCATCATCAACGTAACATGATTTACAGAACACATGTGACCAACTAACATTTCATGTTCTACCACCGGATGTTTGGATCAAAATATGAACCAATCAGATCTTAGATCAGGTGAGAGCCAGGCGTTTCCCGTCATCCCCTAGGTGTCATGAGTCTGCTGTTTTTCCCTCTGAGTCTAATTGCAGGTGGGCGTGTCGGAGAGCCTCAGCTGCTGCTGATTTCCCATCAGCAAGGCCAGGGGATTTAAGGAGTGGTGTGTCCACACTCCAGCGCCGGTTGATACTCTCACCTGGGTAGCTTCCAGCCTTGTCCTGAAATTGTACAATTTTTGCAATCTTGCTCTGCTTGTCCTGTTTAATTACCTGTCCTGCCTCCCCCAGTTCTACTACCAAGTCTCAGCCTGAGTTCTCTTCTGTCCTGGAGTGTGTACCTCAGCCTTGCCACTCATTCTCCCCTGGTCATCTGCTCTCCGCCGTTCACCTGCTCTGGATATTCGTCAACCACATCCATCCAGCCTCAACCTAATTCTCCATCGACCAGACCTGACCTACCCTCTCCTCACATTCATCCACTGTTCTGGCTCCGTAAGAGCTCCCTTCCCTCTATTGTTTCTGGTTCTCTCGTTCCTGGTTTAACCTCCGTGTGTTTGTTTCTATTTTTAGACCCCGACCCGGTTTCCGCTTCGTCTAAGTTCGCCCTTAGTTCCCGTTGGCTTTTCCAGCACCCGTTTGGAGCTGCGTCCTTCGTTATTATTATTTTTTCATTTAATAAAATCAAATTCATATTTTCTTACCTCCTGCCTTGTGGTGATTCTTTCATGTGGGTCAGGAAGCTTCCTGCGATCATGACACTAGGTTTTGCAGCCGGTGGAGAGCAACTGCAGCGCCTTGCTCCAAAACCTGCGGCCGCCTTGATCTCACGAGGTTATCGTTGCCTACGTATGCATGACGTCAGAGCAAGTCGGCGTCAAGTCGGACACAAATCTAACCGGCATGCACTGCTCGCCGATCACCGCTGGTCTAATCTGCGCAGAACTGGCTCATCTCGAACACAGCCATAGTCTCTGTTGTGTTTATAAATCTACCAGCTTTGATTCGTCCAGAATCAAAAACATCCAGATTAATAAAACAGTTCCAATGCCATCTTAAGTCAGTTCTCAAGATCCCATGAAGTTCACCGCATGCTAAGTGAAGTATCGGACCGGCCATTCTGTGCTTCTCTTTTTAAGCTGAGAACATTCAAGCTGGGAAAATTCTGTTGTTTGTTACCAACCAAGCAAAGGTACCTTTCAGAATAAAAGCTGAACTCGCTGACCCAAGGAGGGTCCCCTTTTTGATGCTGTGAACCACCTGTTGCTTTTTACCTGGAGTCTATCCAAAGACTGGTTTGTCGTACTGTCGACGCTGTTTCATCGGCTCCAGTACCAGAAGAGTGTCTTGGACCTGGCATCCGGATCTGTACGGAGGTCTCAATTCTGAGGGTATGTGGATGCGACAAAATGGCGTCTCATGTGGTTATGAAGCTACTCTGATAAGTTAGAAGCAAAACATCATCTCCCGCTCAGACTTGTTTCTCCGGGTACGAGGGTTCTGAATGACACTCATTCACACACACACCAACCATCTCACACCTCATTCAAACAGAGCATCCATCATTAGCAGAGTTAGTCTTGTTTCAATTGTTTAAAATTATTTTGTAATAAACTATCTTAAACGTTTGAAGGTCTCTCTCTCTTCTCTTGTCTCTCAGTTAATACAAGGTGTCATCTAAATCCCTGCCTTAAAAAGATCCAATCTTCTTATTAAATAAACCAGTGTCCGCAAGATGGATTTCGTACTAGATATGAAATTTTAATGTCTTGTGGTCCTTAATTAATTGTAATTAACACTCATTACAGAGCATTGCGTCATCGATCGCAACACATTCCGGGATGCTGGTCGCTGTGATACTTTATTCAAAAACCTTTATTAACAACTTTTAAACAAACAGCCAAACAGTTGTTTGAGTGATGGAGAATCAGCTACAGCTGCCTCTCCTCGGCTTCACCAACCTGTAATTAAGCACTCACAGGTTATGGTAGGACCACTCACCTCAGACCCTGACACATCATCTTTGAATTAAGTTTATTTTTCCTGGCTCATAAATGACTTTATAATTTTAGAAGTTTTATATAATCATATTTTGTTGAAATTACAATTTGTTTAAATCCAAAGTGTTTTAATAAGGTGTCCAATACGCTACATTAATGAAGGATGGGTTGACATGAATTATTTTCCTGTAATGATTTATTTCAGATCTTAAATTACACAAAATTAGTAATTGTCGAATTTGATAATGTTAAGCTATCACTATATTCACACATAATATTATTATTCACAGTAATGTTTAATAAGACTTTACTTTACACTAAGGAATAGTCGCCGAGATATTTTGGTAACGCCTTTAAACTTGTCAAACTCTGATTTGTCTAAATTTGTAAACACTAGTTAGTATAGGCTAGTTCACTTCATGGACTAGCCGGTTCTCAGCCGCTTGCCAGTTCGGCCGACCATTTGAGCAAAGCACTTGGAACCTCTCTTTTGACTCAAGGTCAAAGTCTTTGCAATGCTTGCAAGTGGCAACAGACGCATCAACTCAGATGTGGAACGTCTAACTAGCAGACCCTGGTAGCATCTTATGGCTGGTGATAATTGAATTCAAAGGGAACTACGACTCTTTTAGATTCCAGGGGCCACTCCACTCCGGTGACATCACCAATCTGGCTGCCTTTCCTCCGGACCACCGAGAGCTGCCGTCACACAAGGGTATCTTAGACCTGCACGCTGGCATCGGATGGTTTTTCGTGAGTAATTAATAGCTTGGTAAACCATACAATCAGAATGATATTACAACCCAGACATCAAAATATCTCTCAGATACTTAAGAAGGTTTTGCTACAAAACATCTAAGCTTACATTCCATCATTTCATTCATTGTCTGAGTGACAAAGTCACTAACTAGCCCTCTGTCCTGAACCTGCCTCGCTGGAAGATCTCATCAAGCTGGCCCAAAACATTGATAAATGACGGCGTGAGCTTAACACAGGTACTCACTATTCATCTTCACCAACCCCATTCCTTCCAGTCTCTCCACAGGCGACAGCACCTGTTCCCTCCGAGGAACCTATGCAGGTCGGCAGGACCAGTCTCTCCCCGGAAGAGAGGCAAAGAAGGTTGAGTGCCGGGTTATGCCTCTACTGCGGCCAAACCAGCCATTACGTACACAACTGCCCACTACAGTCAAAAGGTGCAGCCTGCCAGTAGCACCAGGATTACTGGTGGGTAGTTTTCATGATGATGCTCTATTACCTGTGTTCTCTCCTTTTGTTAACCGTCAGTCACCTCACATGTCCTCCTGGACTTAGGCTGCAAGTGCAACCTGCTGGACCCCGCCATAGTGAACAGACTGCAACTCCCTACTCATCGTCTACCTACACCTTTGACCATGTCATACCTCGATGGCAACTCCCTCTGCACCATAACTCATGAAGCAGCACCAATAATTCCATTTTTGGTTCTTTTTTTAAAACACAGATAAGGTTTCTCTTTACCTTGCTGACGGTTTCGTTTCCGTCTGCAAACATCCTCAGAGCTGATGCTGATGGTGGCGTGCAGAGGACGTTGTCGCCCTCTGCTGCCCGCTCTCCCCTCTCCGATGATGCAGTCCCATGCGTGATCCAGTGTGTAGACCCCATTGTCTCTGGTCATAGTCCCACATCCACGTCTCCTTATCTCTATTGCTTCTTTTATCCATCTTTTGTATTTCTGTTGTTCTGTGTTTATGATCGGGCTGCACAGTGGCGCAGTGGTTAGAGCTGTTGCAGCGAGAAGGTCCTGGGTTCGCCTCCCGGCCTGGGATCTTTCTGCATGGAGTTTGCATGTTCTCCCTGTGCATGCGTGGGTTCTCTCCGGGTACTCCGGCTTCCTCCCACAGTCCATAAACATGACTGTTAGGTTGATTGGTCTGTCTAAATTGTCCTTAGGTGTGTGTGTGTGTGTGCATAATTGTTTGTCCTGTGTGTCTCTGTGTTACCATGTGATGGATTGGCACTCTGTCCAGGGTGTACCCTGCCTGATTGCCCATTGACCGCTGGAGATAGGCACCAGCTCCCCCCGCGACCCTACGTGGACAAGCGGGTTCCGAAAATGGATGGATGGATGGTGTTTATGATCCTTGTGTTGTCCCAGTCCATTATGTGGTTTTCTCTTGTGCAGTGATCTGTTACGGCTGACTTCTTTATTGTGCTTTCTGCTTCTTCTTTTGCTGCTCTCGTGTGTTTTCGACTTGCCTCTTTCTCGCACTCCTTTCTATGTTCTATTGTTCGTGTGTTGAGTTGGCGTCCGGTTTCTCCTATGTATGTTTTATTGCAGAGTTTGCATGGGATTTCGTAAATGACTCTACATTTAAGTCCAGCTGATATTTTGTCTTTGGGTGCACTAGTCTGTTTCTAACTGTTGTGTATGGCTTTGTTGGTGTGTTTATGTTGTGTTTTTTCATTGTTGCTCTTATTTTTTCTGTTATGCCTTTGATGTATGGTTGGGTTATCACTGGTTTTGGTTCTTGTCTTTCTGGGTTTCTGGTTCTTTGCTTAGGTTGTTCTTTTCTTTCTGTTGTTGTTTGTTGTTTTCCTTTGTTTATCGCCCATGTCAAGTATCCGCAGGTCTTTAAAGCATGTTGTATGTGTTTGTCCTCTTGTTTACGATCTCTCGCTTCTGTTATCATGTTTGCTCTGTGATATAATGTTCTGATTACTGACATTTTGTGTATGGTGGGGTGTTCTGATGTCCATAATAAGTATTGGTCTGTGTGTGTTGGTTTCCTGTATGTGTTTATGCTTAGGGTCCCGTCGGTCTGTCTGGTTATGTTCATGTCTATAAATGCTATACTGCCTTCTGTTTCTGACTCATATGTGAACTTTATGCTGCCTGTGTCGTCAATGTTATTCAAGTGTTGTGTTAGTGTTTCTGTTTGTCCTTCTGGTATGATTTCCAGTATGTCGTTCAGTAGCGTTTCCTTAACTTCATTTTGCAGTTGGGGTGGGGGGGTGGTGGTGGGGGGGGGGGGGTCTATGGCTTTTTGCTCTAGGTCCTCCATACTCGCACAGGGTGGCTGATAACGGGTTACCCATGGTGAAGCCTTCCAGTTGTTTGTATGTTGTGTCATCGTATGTGAAGTAAGTGGAGTTAGCTACCAGTCTTGTCAGCTGTGCTATGTGATCTGCTGTGAGGTTTGTTCTTTTGTGTAAAGTCTTGTCTTGTCTGATTCTGTTAACTACTATGTCTATGGTTTTTTGGGTTGGTGTTTTTGTGAACAGCGATGTGACGTCATGTGAGATGAGTATGCCGTTGTCTTCTATGGTAATCTCCTTTAGTTCTTTTGCCAGTTCTATGCTATTTTTGCAATGTTGATGTTGTATGTTGGTGTACCTATGCTATCTGCTATGGGTCTAAGTGGGGTGTTTTGTTTGTGTATTTTTGGAGTTCCATAGATTCTTGGTATTATGCTTGCTGTAGGAATCCAGTGTTTGTACATTTTTCTGTTATTTTGCCTTTTTCTCGTAGTGGCTTCAGTAATTTTTTCATGTTTTTCTTAATGTTTTCTGTTGAGTATTTTTAAAGTATTTTGTATGTACTTTTGTCCTCTAGCATCTGCTTCATCTGTTGTTTTCGAGAGGGGAGAGCGGGCAGCAGAGGGCGACAACGTCCTGATCTCGCGATGAGCTACAGTGTAGTCACAGCTGCCCTAGGGCGCACTGACTGAGGCAAGGCCTGTCGAACGCTAGCGCCACCAGTCCCTCCGACCACCACCAGCAGTCAAGGTGGGTTAAGTGTCTTGCCCAAGGATGCAACAGCCGCATTCTCTGGTCGGAGCCGGGATCAAACCTACAACCTTCCGATTACTGGACAACCCACTCTACTTCCTGAGCTACTACTCTAAGACATTCACTGAGCAAGCCATCTGTTGGGACCTTATCCTTGATGTACTTATGGATCTTGGATTTTTCATCCTGGACCTTGGCTCTCGCACTCCTCGACCGCCTTCCTTGTGGCTAGTGTGCAGTCTCAGGGTGCTGGATTTGGAATGGAACCCTCCATGCATGTTTAGGAGCTTTCGTTTCTTAAAATCTGTGGTCTGTATTTCTTCCTTTGGCCAGCTTATTATTCCTGCAGGACATCTGATTACTGGCAGGGCGTAGCTGTTTATTGCCCAGATCTTGTTCTTGCAATTGAGCTGACTTCTTAGGACGTGCCTTACTCATTGTAGGTATTTGGCTGTGACTCCTTTCCTTGTGGCCTCATCAAGATTTCCATTTGCTTGTGGGATACCAAGGTACTTGTAGCTGTCCTCAATGTCTGCTATTGTTCCTTCTGGGAGTGAGACCCCTTATGAGTGGGCTACCTTCCCTTTTATTTGTCATCATCCAACCACACTTCTCAAGTCTGAATGACTTTCCGACATCAGTGCTGTAGATCCTGATGGTGTGGATCAGTGACTCGATGTCTCACTCGCTCTTGGCATACAGCTTATGTCATCCATGTAGAGAAGGTGGCTGATAATGGTTCCATTAAAGAGTCAGTAGCCATAGCCAGTCTTGTTTGTCAGATCTATTGAAAGTTTGCTCCGATCAAACCATCATTTTAGAACTATGATAAAATACAACACACACACACACACACACACACACACACACACACACACAAGTGATTTTCCTAATGAAACCATTCAAGCCCATGTTGCAAAGCCACACTTAAGACTACAAAATTCAAATTAACAGGCATTCAACCACAGGTGAGTCTAATGATTCATTTAAGAGGTGTCCAGCAGACAGGTGACTATAAAAGGGCATTACTTAACAAAGAAAAGCCATTTCTAGACAGGAGCGTCACCTGATGAGAAGGGTTGAAGAAAATCAACATGCAAGTTCACTGCAGTTAGCTAAAGCAGTAGAAAGCCAAACTGGAATGATCGTTTCCTGTGACACCGTACAGCTCACAGTGCAGAGAAATGGCATGCATGGGTATCGTCCACGAAGGAAGCCTCTCCTAAATCCCATGCACAAAAAAACGCACCTAGGATCTGCTAGGGCCCATGCTGAAAGAGATGAAGACTACTCTCTAGACTCTAGACTCTGGAGTGATGAGACAAATGGCACTTTCACATTTGGGCCAGCACAGACCAGACCAAGCAGCTTTTAAATCACATGCACGATTAAATACCATTATGGATACTGAGAAGTCAACGTCACCTCTGATTGAAGCTGCGTCTCTCCGCAGTGCAGTGAGGAGCATGTGCACGCACGCACACACACACACACACACACACACACACACACACACACACACACACACACACACACACACACACACACACACACAGAGAGAGAGAGGTAGTGCTGCCGTGACTTGAGCTGCACAGCCGTCGTTTAAGGGAGACACCATAGACATTCCGTCCATCTTTTGCACTGCCCACGTGCTCGCAGATTTCCCATTCCTGAGAAGTGTGTGTGAACAAAACCTACCGGTACGGGACCTGGCTCGATGCCACCCATTCCAGTCTGTGCTGGCCCAGATGTGAAAGCGCCATAAGATCACTGTTTTTGTAACTAATGATTTCCAAACTGTATGGCGTCGTAAAGGTGAGGGTTTCAAAGAGAAATGCATGGTGCCTGCAGTGAAACGGTGGTGGCGGTGTCCTTATGTGGGCTGCATGAGTGCTGCTGGTGTTGGGGAGCTGAATTTCATTGCTATCATGAACTCAACAACGTACTGCTCTATACTGAAGGTGAAGATGCTGCCATCACTCCCTACACTTGGTCATCGTGCCTTTTTCCAACACGACAATGATCCAAAACACACATCTGGAGCTACTGCTGCATTTTTGAAGAACAGGGTGAAGGTGACTGAACGGCCAAGTCTGTCTCCTGATCTGAACCCAATCCAACACCTGTGGGGAATTCTGAAGCAGCAAGTTGAGCATCACTCTCCATCCATCATCCAGGCTCTAAACGAGGTTCTTCTTGAAGAATGGAAAAAGATGGATGTCGCAACATGTCGCCAACTAGTTCATTCCATGCCTAGAAGACTTGGTGCTGTCCTTGAAAATCATGGTGGTCATAAAAATACTAGATGTAATTTTAGTAAAACTGAAGATTTTGTGGTCTATTAACCTTAATTTCATGTAATGGAGTTAAAGAAGGGTTCAATAAAACCCAGCCTTGTGAAAAATCTGGAAATTGTCTTTTTGTTTATTGAGCTGATAAAATTTGTACTTTTTAAAGGGGTTGTACTCATTTATGCTGAGCTCTGTATATAAATAGTTTACAATTTTATAAAATCCTGACAAGCTCATAACTAACTTTGAGACTTTTTGGGACCCTGGGGTTTAAAGTGTAATTCCACCATGTTGCTGTTTGCCCAGAAGTGTCACCCTGTCAGTGAATGTTGCTTCTTTAACCATTTCTATTATTGGATTTCACTTAAAACAGCCACCAGAAGGTTGTGTTTGATGGAACTGACAAAATAAATGCTGACACTGTAGTGCTACTGGTTTATGAAGACAGAATTACTGAAGAGGAAAATTGAGCCAAAGACAGAGGCGCACATCAGCCTCTGCTAGTACAAACTATTCTGCAGATGCATGAGGAGAATTATTAAGTATGGCTTTTTAGTCAAATTTTAATACAAGGGAAAATTTACAGCAGTTGATCGCACAGTTGTCAATAAGAAAAAGTTTGTTATTAGACATAAAGAGTATATCTCTCTCCATTGATTGCAGTCTCAGGTCAGTTGAACACGGATACTTCATTTTCTAAAACCTACAAATTAAGTGAATAATGTCACAGTAGTTATAAATATTTAAAAAAGGAATCAAAGCCATGAACAGGAACAAAGAATGTCAGATACAAACAATTACATTAATTAAATCAAATAGACTTGTGTGACTTTAATAGTGATTAGTCACTAAATAACTTTAATTACTGGAAAACTATTTTGTAGAATATCTGAAATTAACAAAAAGAAAAAATAACATTTGAACGTAAGAAGGTGTAAGAGAATAAAACAGTAAAGGATAAACAAAATTATTTATGAAATTCAATATGTAGGCTATATGCATGGCTAAATGATGTAAAAATATTATATTATTAGAACTTGGCTATTGGGATGGGCTATGTCGGATAATATACGAGTTTATGAGAAATAAAAACAAGACTTGTTTGGCTTGCAGGGTTTAAATGTAATGATTTCTTCAGTTATTTCTGATTTTGATGTAAAAGAGAAGAAACATAGATCATATATGCAGACATTACCAGAGTGGAGAAACCAGTTTGTTTTCCTTGCAGACACGAAGCACAGAGCGCGCGCTCCGCGCGGTTGTCGTCTCCAAACTCCAGAGACACGCACGAACCCAGAACCAGAACCAGAACCCACCAGCAGCGGCTCCGAGGGAAGACAGCCATGGACTGGGGACGGAACATTGAGCACACCATAACAACAACAACAACAACAACAACAACAATAATAATAATAATAATAATAACAATAATCATCATCATCATCATCATCATCATCATAATTTAAAGCTAAATATGAAACGGAATGAAAAGATTGCTGACGCCAACTTCTAATTATTTTAATTTATTTTTAACAAACTGCATTAAAGCATTTGTCTTCTATAGGAGTTTTGGATTCAAACAGGTAATTATCTAAAATTTTTGTGTTTGAACCGGCGTTATTTTTTTATTTTTTATTTATTTATCACTACTATTATACGTATCATAAGCCCATTTGTAGAAGTATTGCCAAGTACCGTAAAAACCCTGCGCGCGCTCACCTCTGTGGTTCTCCAAGCAGGGTTCTGACGGTGTTTCTGGAAGGGTCCAAATTAAAACGAACCGGATCTCCCCGCTGCTTCCCAGGTGGCGGAACAGTTCGGTCCGTCTGCGACAGGAACCGACCAACGAGCTTGATCCAGCGTTTCGGGCTGAATTGAAGTTATCAGCGTCAGCTACCAGTTCTGGAACAAAGTGCTGTCATTTAAAGGTGTTCCATCGCTGACGTCACCAAAGACAAAAGTAAGGGAGGAGAGAGAAGACCAGAACCATGAGCACGAGCTGGTGTTATAGTACAAAACGGGTTCAGAGGATTTCTTCACACATAGGAGTTAATTTCAGAGCAAGATGCAGATTAACACAGAAGTATATGATCCAGATGACACAGTCAGGAAGTTTAACTCCTTTCACAAAATAAATAAACCTAGAACACAGCTTGGATGTCAAGGGTTGGAATAGAGGGGAAAATGTGATATATATATATATATATATATATATATATATATATATATATATATATATATATATACATATATATATATATATATATATATATATATATATATATATATATATATATATATGAATGAATGAATGAATGAATGATAAACTAAGAATTTTGTAATTTCTTGTTTCTTAGTCAGAGACTTCCAACACATCTTTTATACATTTCTTTACAACGTAATTTGCTACTCCAATTAAACCTTCCTACATTTAATAAAAGATCCAGGACCCCATGATGACCTACCCATGACCCTTTAAGAGTCTTCCTGATAAGGATATTTTTCTACTCAATGATTTGGTTTGGGTTAGGGTGTGTCATGTTGAACTTTGGATGAGCAGATGTGGAAATTTTAAGAAATTTTTTTTTCTTTCATATGAACTGTAGACACTGCACTGCCAATAACCTTGTTTACACTGAATTGTGACGGGCCAGTCCTTCTGTGTTTGCCTCTTTCCTGTCATCTCAGAGCCCAGTTGGTCCTGGCCAGTCGTTCTGGATCTGCTGGAAGTATTTTTTTCTGTTCAGAGCCAATTTTCCTTTCCACTGTCACCCTATTTAAGGAAAATTGGAATTATTGTCCTTTTAGAATGAATTCTGTTTTATTAGATGTTAATTGCAGTTACAGCTATCTGTTGGCCAGAATTTTGTCTTAATGGGATTTTTCAGCCAGGATTCTATTACATTCAACTGAAAATACTCAGCTGAGGCAGGTATGGATGAGCAATGCATGCAAATGATGGTTTAACTATTTTATGTTTTTAATGTCAGCATTTATAGTTTTAAACACAGTTGTGTCAATGAAAATGCTATTTGCTTGAAAATTTGCATAAAATTTTAGAAGCTCTATATGTTAGAACTAATTTTTATGATATGAGCTGCTGTGTTGTCTAACTCACACATTTCTGTCAGCTTAGTCTGTGTGACAAACAAGCTTTTTAATTAACTAAAGACTGCTATCATCACCAAGCTGCTTCATTGTTTGTTTCACTCCCCGTTGCTGGAAACCTCATTAAAGATTAACCTGTGCGTGTGTGTGTGTGTGTGTGTGTGTGTGTGTGTGTGTGTGTGTGTGTGTGTGTGTGTGCGTGCGTGCGTGCGCGCGAATGCATATATAATTTTTTTTTTCTTTTTGCAAGGATATCTGCTTTTAAATGTTTTTAATGCTCAAACGCTCTAAGTCATTTTTCCATGACCCAACTATATCATCAGTGGAAGTTAGCACCTTTCCATCCCCACTGTTGACAACAGTAATTCCAGTCAGGACATAAATCAACACAGCACACTTTAGTGAAAGTTACTAACGACCGGGTTCAAACCGAGGATTTGTGTCTTAACTGGTTCAGACAGTGATCTATTGACTTTAGTGGTCCAAGTGTTGGATTGGTGTCTGGTTAATACAGTATACTGGTGTTTATACTGGTCTAGACAGCAGAGTTGTGTTTATTAGTGTTCTCAATATTAGCCGATAGGTTGGGCTGGACTCTTGATGTGGTTAGGTTAGGCTGAGGCATGTTTGGACTGCAGAGAGAAAATGGGAAAACCTGTGCCAATGTCAAAGCTAATTGTTTGCAACGCTACACAATGTGCAGTGGTTTGGTTGCTACCCTGAGGAACAGGGAATCTGCCAGGTGTCATTGATAATTTGGTTTAGGGACTATGGGACTGCTTGATTTTGATTGATTAAAGATCAAGTACAGTTCATTATATTAGAGGTACCCTCCATAAAAAAAATCTAAACCCAACAATCTGGGTTTGATCAGGCTCTTGTCATATTTTGCATGTCTGTCTGATGGATGGAAACTGGAAGCTCTGCCTCTCAATTTACTTTTAGAAACTCTAGTATTCAGAGCCAAGTGCTCTGTTGAGAACATCTAGAACAAGAAGATCTCTAAAGATGCTGGATAAATCTATTCTGTCCTCCTAGCTCTCAGAACCCTGGCAGTTTCAGTCTGGATTAGCTGGAGACCTATAAAGGGTTTTTTCACTGCGCTAGTTCCAGTGCAAGTTCAGTGCCAGAGCCTGAGCCTCGACATTATCTTTGACCAGGACATGTCATTCAAATCCCACGTTAAACAGGTTTGTAGGATTTCCTTCTTCAACCTTTGGAATACTGCTAAGATTAGAAACATCTTGTTCAGTGTCAGAAACTCCCATCAGCCTCAGTGTGCCACGTAACCCCCACGTGATCATGCAAATTATAAATGGAAGTCAACTCATTTACTCGCTACTCATCTAATCCATGCCCCAAGTTCAACCCTTCACTCATTTGACTAGTAAGTCAGATATTAACCCTTTTTTGTAACACCTGCACTTTCCTCTCCTCTCATCCTCTCTCCCTCTCCCGATGAACTGACTAACCACTACAATTCCAGCCTACAAAACATCCTTGACACCTTGGCTTCATTAAAAACCCATACTGTCTGTTTTTCCACCTCTGCCCCCTGGTTCACAACTAACCTCAGATCATTAAAAGCTGAAGGACGCCAGCTGGAGCACCTCTACAAGAGGACGGGCCTCTCTATACACAAAGACCTGTACATCGCCCACCTAGCCCGTTATAAGGATTCTATTTCTCATACCAAATCAGATTACTACTCCAGTCTCATCAACTATAACAACGGAAACTCCAAAACTCTTTTCTCAGTCCTCCATAAAATTTTCAATTCTCCCTCTTTACTACCCCCTCACTTCTACTCCACTGACACCTGTAATAGCATCCTTTCCTTTTTTAACCATAAAATAATAATAATAATAATAATAATAATAATAATAATAATAATAATAATAATAATGCATAGAACTTATATAGCGCTTTTCTAGACAACCAAAGACGCTTTCACACACTCTCCCATTCAGACACTGCTAGTGATGGTAAGCTACTTGTAGCCACAGCCACCCTGGGGAGGTCTGACAGAGGCGAGGCTGCCATTTGGCGCCGTCGGCCCCTCTGACCACACAGTCAAGTTGGGTGAAGTGTCTTGCCCAAGGACACAACAGCAGGACACCCCTGGCAGGAGCTGGAATCGAACCCATGACCCTCCGATTATGAGGCAACCCGCTCTACCACCTGAGCTACTGCTGCCCCAAAATCACCCAAATCCACCAGAGTCTTAGCCCGGCTGACCCCCACGTACTTCCCCCTGACGATCTCACGTTCTTTGAATCCTTCTCAGACTTCACAGTTCCTGATGCCTCTTATATCTTGGATTTAATATGCAAATCCAAGCCCACCACCTGTCAGCTTGACCCACTCCCATCTTCCCTGGTTGAATCCTGCCTCTCATCCCTGTCACCCTTCATTTGCTCCCTCATTCATGCCTCCCTCTGGACTGGAATCGTTCCCTCAGCCTTTAAAACTGCAGCTCTAACCCCGTTTCTCAAAAAGCCCGGCTCAGACCCCAACAATTTCAATAACCTTCGCCCCATCTCCAACTTACCATTTATATCTAAGATACTTGAAAAAGTTGTTGCTAACCAACTACACTCTCATTTATCCAGCAACTCCCTCTACGAAGTCTTCCAGTCTGGTTTCCGCCCCCACCACAGCACAGAAACGGCTCTGATCAAAATCACAAATGACCTCCTTCTTGCAGCAGACTCAGGCCAGATTTCCATCCTCATCCTACTCGATCTCAGTGCAAAATTTGACACCATCTCACACACAGTTCTACTCCATAGACTATCCACCATCGACATTTCAAAAACTCCTCTAAATTGGTTCAAATCTTATCTATCTAATCGCACTCAATTTGTCCACTCTAACCCCAAGCCAGTTACCTCTGGAGTTCCTCAGGGCTCAGTCTTAGGTCCCCTTCTCTTCATAATCTACTTACTCCCACTTGGCAATATCTTCAGGAAATTTAATATTCATTTTCACTGCTACGCCGATGACACCCAGCTCTACTTCTCTACCCAACCAAACCCCCCGCTCCCTTCATCCTCCCTTTTCAGTTGCCTCACCGAAGTCAAATCCTGGTTTTCTTCTAACTTTCTACAGCTCAACAGTAATAAGACTGAGATCCTCCTCACTGGCACCAGTCCATCTCTATCCAAGACCAGTTCATTCTCACTCAGCTTCTACAACACCACACTTCTCCCCACCACCAAAGCTAAGAGCTTGGGTGTCATCTTAGACAACACCTTATCCTTCATTCCTCATATTAACAACACAATAAAAACTGCTTATTTTCATCTTCGCAATATCAATCGGCTCCGCCCCTCCCTCAGTCAGCACTCCACTGCTATTTTGGTCCACAGCCTGGTCACCAGTCGCATCGATTACTGTAATGCCCTCCTCTCTGGTCTCCCTCTAAAATCACTCAACAAGTTACAGTTAGTCCAAAATTCAGCTGCCCGGATAATCACCAAGACCTCCACTTTTGACCACATTACCCCTGTCCTGCAACAACTTCACTGGCTCCCTGTCAAATACAGAATTGACTATAAGATACTTCTTCATGCCTTTAAAGCCATCCATAATCTCGCTCCCCCATATCTTTCTAATCTCCTCCACATTGTCACTCCCACTTGCTCTCTCCAATCATCATCTTCACCTTCCCTCTCTGTTCCTCGCACTCGTCTCAGTACTACGGGAGCCAGAGCTTTCAGACACTCAGCTCCAAAACTCTGGAACACTCTACCGCCTGACCTCCGCAATATAACCTCCTTCCCAACCTTCAAGTCTCAACTCAAAACTCACATGTTCCGCCTGGCTTACTCACTGTAACTGTCCTCCTTCCATCTACTCTTTTTAGTCTATTATCCATTGCACTGCTCCGACTCTACCCTTGGGAAATACTCTTAGCATTTATTTCTTGTTGTTTGTATTGCTTGCTGTTCCTTATATTTTGTCTTGTACAGTGACCTTGAGAGCTTTGAAAGGCGCTTGAAATAAAATGTATTATTATTATTATTATTATTTCTTGTTTCCCCTTGGAAAATGAAGCGGCATTCCTAGATTAACTGCATGTGAGCAGCTCCCAGCACTCATACTTCTGTGTTTTTGTCTCACCAACATGTTACATATAAACTCCTTGATCTGCCTCAGCTCATTCTAAGATCAAACCTCACAGGATGACTGAGTCATAAATAGATCCAGTAGAGTTCGAGTTGATGTGCTCCTAGTTGATCCAGCTCCGAACCGTTGTGGATGGTCAGAATACCCAACTAGAGTCGCTCACTGACAATGTGCTTCAGTTGTCCGCTTATGTCACCACGCTATAATGCATCTCCTCATCAGTGATGGGAGACCTGTGAATTATTCTGCCTGAACACCGGGACTGGCTCAACGGTAGCCCCAAGGGTCTCCAGGCCAGGCTGGACATGATTTTTGAATGCCAACCTTCCAAACGTTCCACTGCTTGCTCCCACATGGCCTTCTTCACCTCCCTCTTTTCTGGGAGAGCTCAGGAATGGGCCACCACCCTCTACTACAAGTCCTCAGCCTAAAATAATGATCCACCATTCATTCAGGAACTCAGGAAAACCTTTGTTCCCCCAAACGGGGAGGTTGGTGCCAGAACACAGCACCTACATCTTTCCTGTATGTCAACGGGAATGTGTTGTCTACAACTAAGTTTCTAAATTCTGCACCATGGCAGCCAAGCTGAGCTGGGGAGATGCTACTCTCAAGTAAATCTTCTTCAAGGGGCTAGTCAGCTACATTAGAGACAAGGTGGTTGAACGGGAGCACCCCAAAAACCTAGGATCCGCATGTAGTCCTACAGATTGACCAGCTGGGTAAAGTCTCGCTCCCGTTCTGCTCCATTCACCTTGAGTCCCCTTCCATCCTCTATCTCTAGTCCAAATCAAGTTCAACTCTCATTCGAGTCATACCAAAGACTTTAAAAATGAGACCCATGGTATCCTTGCTTGACACTCAGCTCAGGGTTGGATTGAGGGAATAAACCACCAAATAGTTCCCAAGCGAGGCCATGTCTGCAGCTTGCCGCTCCTTACAGGGATGGGTCAAAGGCGGAGGACAAATTTCACCACACAACAGTGTGTGTGATAAATGACAGGACTTTCCTGTTTAAGCTCGGCCACAGACCAGTTGAAGCCAACGCCCTATTGGATACAGGAGCATTCGACAGCTTCACGGACCAAAAACTGGCCTCCTAACTCAAAATACTGCAAACGCAGCTAGAGCTAAGCTATCCCTGTTACGGCTGTGGATGGCCGTCTACTCTGTCCCTTTCCAATTCAACAACAAACTCAACCGATCCAGATAAAAGTTGACAACCACCAAGAGGTCACCCAATTCCTCATTGCCTCAGCCCCCCCGTCTCTTGTCTTCCTGGGTCACTCTTGATTCTGCCTCCATGACCTGTTAAACTGGAGTCGTAACTGCCACCATCAACGTTTTACCACCAACACCCCTCTAGCTCAACCCTGGAACACAGAGTGCCCCGATCTGGATGCTGTTCCAGCCAAATACCATGATCTGGCCCAGGTCTTCGACAAACAGTGGGCCGCTGTGCTCCCACCTTGTCGTTCATACAACATGGAGTTCAAACTCCTACCTGAAACTGCGATTCCATGTGGCTGCCTCTTTTCCCTCATCCCTGCAAAGACCAGAGCTATGGATAAGTATGTTGCAGAGGCCTTCCAGCAGGGGTTCATCTGGCTGTCATCATCACCAGGCACAGCTGGCTTCTTCCTGTATCGGTTACAAATGTCTCAACAAGATTACCAATAATGACCGACAAGAGGGTGATGAGTGGAAGATGGTTTTTGTTACACCCACATATCTGGTCATGTCTCTCAGCCTGTGCTACAGCCCCACAATTTTTCAGCGACGAATCAATAATGATTTCCGCGACATGCTGTGTCGTTGGGTGCTCACCTTCCTAGATGAGATCCTAATCTACTCCCGCTCTGAGACAGTCCATGTCCACCACGGCAGTGTCATGGTGCCGGGTAACTTTTTGACCCAGGACCAACAGAATCTGATCCACAGACAGTATGCAAAACAGCTCAATCCCCAGCAAGCCGACTGGGCCCACTTCTTTGACTCCCATAACTTCTAAATGGCCTAGCGCCTTTGTTCCAAGAACCGTAAAGCTGGTACCCTCTCCCAGCAGTTCACTCATTTATCTTCTTCTCTGGACCCAGGTCCCATCCTGCCAGCTTGTCTGTTTCTGGCCCCTCTCCAATGGCCTCTGGAGGATGCCATTCAAGCCGCTCTCCTCAACAACTGAGTGCCTCCTGAGGCACCGTCAAACCGTCTCTACATTCCAACCATTCGCTGCCAAGAAGTTCTCATCTGGGCACACTTCTCCACTCTGTCAGGCATCCGGGCATTGCCTGCACCCTCAAGCTCCTCCAATGAGCTTTCTGGTTGCCTTCCATGGTGCGGGATATCAGGGAGTTCACCACTGCCTGTGAGATATGTGCCTTCCCCAAGACCTTCAATTAGCCTTCCCCAGGGGATCTCCATCCACTCCCTGTGCCCGAACATCCATGGTCTCATTTGGGGATTGATTTCATGTCACCTCCTCAGTCACAGGGCTCTCCCCATTTGAAGTCTGCTATGGCTACCAGCCTCCCCTCTTCAATCACCAGGAACCAGAGGTAGAGGTACCTGCAGCTCAGACTCTGGTCCGATGGTGTCACATGGCCTGGATAAAGGCAGGGGCATCCATCACCTGTGCCAACACTCAATATGTCGCCACCGTCCCAGATTATCCTTTCAAACTGGCGACAAGGTCTGGCTCTCCACCATCAACCTATGCCTCTGGACGGATTCTAGAAAACTCTCACCAGGAAGCGCTGGAGAGCGTAGACCTGGTTGCCATCCATGAAATGAGGTGGATGGGCAGGAGGAGGGTCCACTGGAAAGTTGAAGTGGGTATTGAGCTGGGAGATATGAAAGACTGGGTGGACCTTGAGGCAGGAGGGTAGATGGAGGGGGCATATGACGGTGTAGTGCGTGCCACTTTGTAACGTGATTGACATTATCACTACATATTAATTATGACCAATAAGATGTGATGATTCCATATAAATATGGAATCTCAACCTGATAGAGCTTTGAATGTTTTATCAGAAGATTCTAGGGGTCTTTGCTTCTTTAGGGACCATAAACTCACTTCGTATCAATTCAGTCAGGTGTAAAGTTTATAAAATTCATTTAATTATTTTTCCTAAACCAATAATAATGCATGACAATATATGAATAATGAGATGTGATGTAATGGATATGGAGTGATTTAATGTGATGTGTGAAATGATGTAATGGAAGCTAGATGTTTTAGCAAAACCTTTGTGTCTGAGAGAAAATGTGAAGTCTGAGCTGTAAAAGAATTTGTTGTTGTTTATAACTAGAGAAGGTTTAATTTTAAAACCGTCCGACGCAATCTGTGCCAAGTCTACGCACCCTTTGTGTGGAGGTCCTCGTTCAATCCAGGGGGTCATGCTGGTCACTGCCGGTGGAGGGAACCTCTGACATCAGGAACCCGTAGATGGCTCCGATAGGACCCGTCCAGTCTGAGATCCCTCCAGGTGAAGACAGGAAGATGGAATGCTTATTAGCTGACTTACACTGGCCACCAGCTCTATACCAGATTAGGTTCAAAATCCTCCTGTATGTCGTTAAATCCCTCCAAAAAACTGGCACCCTCGAACTTGACTGAGCTTATCTCCTCCTTTACTGCTAATCAAACTTTTTCCATCATGAATTTAATAATTGATTTTGATCTAAAGGCATCAAAGAGCATTTATCAGGATTATTTCACGGACAGTGATTCGGCTGTTGTTGGAGACAAATTAGGCATGGCACATTTTCCTATTACCAATTTAAATTAAAATAGTCGTCGTTTTGCACAGGTAATGTTAAAAACTCAGGTATGCGTGATGGGATAAATGTAATGTTAGCAGCTTAAATTATTATGGTTTTTTTTATTGGGGGACCCCACATATTAGTAAGAGTTAGACAATATTGGTGTATCAGATATCAGTTAAATTTTTCTGTACCGACCACCCCTACTGTTAAATGGATTCATCTTTTATGTGCACCGATTGCTTTGTTGAGCATCTAGGTCAGCTGCCATGCAGTTTATGTGTTTTGTAAATGAACTTGACTTGACTTACTTCTTCACAATAAAAGCAGTCTTCACATCAACTCACAAAACCTTGTCCAAGCCCAAGGCCTCACAAGCCTTTCTCAGATAAAATAGAACAACCATCCAAAATCTAAGGAAAACGTTTCATCCAACATGGCCACCTATGGGGACAAGTCCAGTTTACATACAAGTCACCGAACTTTAGAGTTCTCCTGTTTTTCACTTTGTCTCTTCTAAAAGTCATGGTCTTTGGTGGTGATGTGAGAGAGCAGTGTGACCCATTAGAGTTTTTAAACAAATAGTGGAGCTCAACTACAATCTTTCTTATATATATATATACAGTATAAATATGTATATGTATATATATATATATATATATATATATATATATATATATATATATATATCTGGTCTAGTAAAACAAAACTGGAATAATTTCTACTATTAGTTCTCATTTTTTGCCCTGCCACCCACCTGTCTGCTATAATGGCCCCAGATCCTCTGATCTGCTCATTACTCTAATCATTGCATTTATCCTGTACTATTTCTACCCTTCTGTACCCTTTAGTTCAAATGTAAACAGAAATTGTTAGCTTATCGACTCTCTTTGCGCCATCTGAGAATGGAGTTGGCCAGTAAATCACAGCTTGGAGTATGCTTTGTACAGTTCATTATGTTAAAGGTCATCCATGACAGGATGATGTTCCAGTATTAGTCATTATGAAAACAGCAGCATGCTTTTAGTTGAGTCAGCAGGGTCACAGCAATTTACTGAGAGTCCAGGACCACTGTGATGAGGTGATGATATCTAAATGATGCTACTGTGTATGATTCAAAGATCACTATGTGACATTTATAAGGTTTTATACTGAACATGGTCTGAAATAATGTTGTTTCTTTTTGTTTTCAAACCATTTTTCGATGTTTCATTTAGACATTTACAACTTTTTTTTTTTTTGCTCTGATTGGCATCACATTTAATGCATGTAGGAGTTGGGGTTGGCTTGTCTTGCTTTCTTGTTGGGAAGTGGTTTTCTTTCAGACTGGGGGGCTTGCCAGGAGGGGGGCAAGGGGGTCCTCAAGGAAAAAACATTTGGAACCACTGTAGGTCTACTAGATGATCGTTTAGTGAAAAACGTCAGAAAAAGCTTGCAACCCAATTGCTTTGCTTCTCACACCAAACCTTCTGTCAGGAATCTTGGCGTGACCTTTGACCCAGCTCTCACCCTGGATTCTCATGTCAGTTCTCTTGTTCGCTCTTCCTTCTTCCATCTCAGGAACATTGCTAAGCTGAGTCCCATTCTGTCCTGCTCTGAACTTGAGACAGTTCTCCACACCTTCATCTCCTCACGCTTAGACTACTGTAACTCTCTTTTCACATGTCTGAGCAGAACCTCCCTGAACCGTCTACAGGTGGTTCAGAATGCCTGTGCTCGGCTTCTGACCAAGTCCTCCAAACACACCCACATCACCCCGCTTCTCCTCCAGCTTCACTGGCTGCCAGTCAACTTCAGGGTTCATTTCAAGATCCTGGTTCTGGTCTATAGGGCCTTACATGGACAAGCACCATCTTGCATTGGTGACCTTCTTAGTCCCTACACCCCCAGCAGGTCCTTGAGGTCCAGTGATCAAAGCCTACTGGTTGTGCAGCGCACCAGGCTAAAGACCAAAGGTGACAGATCATTTGCTGCTGTGGCCCCCAGACTCTGGAACTCTCTCCCCCTGAGCCTGAGATCAGTGGACTCAGTGGTCTCCTTTAAAAAGCAGCTGAAGACTCACTTGTTCAAGCTGGCTTTTGTATGACCTTCATCACTACTCTCTCTTTATTCTGCTCTCCCCACCTATTCCACCTTCCTCAGGATCCACTGATTTCCCTCTTTCCTATTCACTCTCTCTCTTTCTTAATTTTTTATTACAATTGTCTATTTTTTTTACTCATTTTAAATATTTTTTAACCATTTTTTAAATTGTTTTTTAAATATTTTTACATTTTTTGTTTTTGTCAAGCGCCTCGTGATTTTTATCTTGAGAGGCGCTATAGAAATGATATTTTCTTCTTCTTCTTCTTCTTCTTCTTCTTCTTCTTCTTCTTCTTCTTCTTCTTCTTCTTCTTCTTCTTCTTCTTCTTCACTTTCCTGTTTCAGGATTAAGGAGTTAGCCGGAGGAGTAGGGGGCAGAAAATGGCAGTATTTGGAGTCTTTCTCATTATTATTACTCATCATATCTGACTGGCTAAAGGAATGCAACTCTCCAACTGCCTCAGTTCTGTAAACTTGATGTTTTATTAAGAAATGTGTTGCATTGTGTTATGGTGTTGACAAATAAAATTTCCTCATGCGTGTCGCATTTACGAGCTCAGTGTTTGACTGGCGCTGAAGCACCACATGGGTCAAACATTGAGCGCGTAAATGGGTGCAAGAGTTTTGAAACTTTATAGACACGTTATTTTATCTCCACAAAAAACAAGCCTGAAGGAGTTCTCCCATGTTGTGGAAATGCTCTTGCTAACAGTTAGCGTCTACTAGCTGAGGCGTGCTCTGCTCTCTCCTGACTGTAAAACTCACTTGAGCAGTATAGTCACACCCTGACCAAAACCATTTTTGATTCAAATCAATTTGTTTGTAGAAAGATCATTTATTTTCAGTTTTACACAAGTATAGCTCTAACTAGAACAATAATTAAAAGCATTTACAAGAGGCTATCTCACTGTTGCCTTCACATTGACAGATCTGAGTGACATTTTGTTGTTTGTTAAACAATCCAGTATTTGCAGTACAGCCATGAACCTGTAGACATCCATGTCTCCAAAGCCCACTTTAACCCAGCCAGGTATCACAACTTTGCTGAAAGGATTTAAAGCCATACTTTGAAACTTTTTTAATTTTTTTAACTTATTTTCACGAGCCTGTATTTTCTAAAATGACCCGTTTCAAGGGTAATGAAATGTCAATCAGACCCCCAACGCCCTCTGTGTCCAGAATATCGCATTAGCAACTTCAGACTGTTGGGTCTTGGAAAAATTGGAGCTGACATACCTGGCACTGCAATCTGGTTCCAGCACATTTCCTGCATGTTTTATGTCATTGTTTGATTAAGTTAGTGATGAATCACTCCTGTAGACACTAATGAAGGATAGGAGACATTTCAGCAGTTGGATGAAGGTGTTAAAATGATGATTGCACGGCGACGAGAAAAGTTTCATTTCTGGTTTGACCACAGATAATTAATAACGGACACTAGGGGGTGCTAAAAGCAAGCAAAACTGCCAAGTGTGCCTTTAATAAAAAAGTCTAATCCAACCCTGTCCATGAAGCACAATTAGGACATTTTGTTGCCTTCCAGTAGAGAACACACACACACACACACACACACACACACACACACACACACACACACACACACACACACACACACAGTTTTATTATCATTTTCTGTACATGGAAAAGCACAATTTTCTGGAGGCTGGATAGTAGACGTTTGTTTCGTCTCCAACCAAGGTTTAAACATGTTCTCAGCAGGAAGTTAATTACTCACCGCTGTCAGGGTCTAATAAGAAGAGAGTCTGATATGGTGTGACACCTGGAGGCATTACTCCTCACTTTCACACAAGCATCTTCACACAAACAACACACACTGGGAGACACACACGCATATGCTCATCTAGTTGTGAGGACCGTCATTGACTTCCATTCATTTTAGTGACTGGATTTTGTCTAACCCTAACTAGTCTTTTCCTAACCCTAACTAAACTTAATTCACGCCGTACCTCTAAAACTAACGAGTAGAGCTCTGTAACATTAGTACCAAAGTGAGGACCAGAAAAATGTCCTCACTTTGGTACTAATGTCCACAATTTACAGGTAAAAAGCTTGTCATTGGTCCTCACTACGATGTGGAGACAAGTACACACACTCAGATACAAATGCAGTTGCTAAGGGGTTAAATTAATGAAGACTCAACATGTTTGGTCACTGATCAGGATGTCTCACTCACCTTGGTAATAAAACTCCTCCTTAGGTGTCGAGTGACTTAATTAAACATATAGACACAGACATTCCTGATGTCCGGACAATTTAATTGTGTTTACTTTAAACACCAAACCATCCATTTCAGATGGGTGCTGTAAATCTCCTGACAGTAGACTAATTAAAACATGTGTATGTCAGATTTGTATTCCTGCTAAAAGACCTGCAGAGAGATAATCTATGTGTTGGGAGTTTTTAATGTTATTGGGAGGCCAGAGGACATAAAGGGTACAAAAACAAGTCTGAAGCATTTAGTTGCTTCACCCTCTAAATACAGCTTTCATTTTTCTCCCGTGCATTCTCTGTCCCATACCCTTTTCTTTACTTTCTTTTTTACCAGTATCATCCATTGTTCATGTGGCTTCAGACAGTTGGATCTTCTTTTCCTTTTCATTATTTTTTCTGCACCCAAAGCCGATGGTGGCATTGCCTCTAACTTTAAGGTGCACAGCTGCCACCTACAGGACAGTGGTGTGATTATCAGGGGATAAAACAGGATGAGTGCATTGTGCAAACAAACCTACAGCCATGATACACTGGTGTGGCAGCCATGTTGCTGCCGGCCGTCTAGGGTCTGGATTCTTCAGAACCCAGAGATGGCCAGTCTGCTTCTGCCTAGGGATGATAGCCAACAGAAGCGGTGAGATTTTTGTGAATGCGGAACACTGAAACCCCATTTTTAATTATTACGTCTGATTTTAATTGTTCATTGTGTTTTTCATGCAGGCTGAACATTAAACTGTTCTCCTACACCTATCTCCTACATTAGCTTCTGAAAGAAAATAGATAGGATTTGAAAAGCTTGACAGATCTACGTCACACTGTCACTTAACATTCATGGACTCATCCATCTTGACTTGTAACAGGGAAGGCGGTTGTTGTTGGTTTAGCATCCAGGAAACAGCAGAAAACCTCTTGGCTAGTAGAAGCTAACCGACCCCGCTTCAAGTATTTCAGAGTTTGTGATCATTGTCCCACAGCCTACCCTGCCATGGTTGAATGATCTGGCAGGACGTTTTGGCACCAACCAGGTTCTTCACCCCAACCCAGTATGGCCTCATCTTCCAGCCATCATAGAATGCATGACAAGCACAACCACTGAGCTTGCCAAACCTAAAGCACCAGTCTATACTCCCATATACTCCCAGTCAGACAAACATCTGACTGCATGGGCCATCAACCTCCTCACCAACAGGCCACAGTACGTGAGGCTGCACAACTGTATGTTTGAGGTGGTTGTATGCAGTACTGGAGCTCCAGAGGGTATGGTGCTCTCACTTTTTCTCTTAACCCTCTACACCTCGGACTTCACCTACAACACCAGCTGCTGTCACCTCCAGAAGTTCTCTGGTGACTCGGCCATTGTCGGCTGTGTGTCTGAGGGGAATGACCAGGAGGACAGGTGCATCATGGACTGGTGCAAGCATAACCACCTTCGCTTGAACACCAGTAAGAAAAAGGAAATGGTGATTGACGACTAGAGAAACACTCCTCCTCACTCACCAGTAAACATCCAGGGAGCAGACATTGAGGTGGTGGAAACCTTTAAGCACCTGGGTGTTCACCTCAACAGTAAACTGAACTGGTCCTACAACACAGATGCTCTGGATGAGAAGGGTCAAAGTTGCATCCACTTCCTGAGAAGGCTGAGGTCCTTCTGAGTTAATTCCCATCTGATAAAAACCTTTTATCACTCTGTTATTGGCTCTGTTTTCCACTCTGCTGTAGTCTGTTGGAGTACAGGCAGCTCTGACCAAGACAGAAAGAGACTGAACAAGCTAGTTTAAAAAGCTAGCTCGGTTCTGAGCTGCCAACTAGATTCGGTTGAGGAGACGTGTGAAAGGAGGATGGTGGGGAATATGACCTCCATCTTGGAAAGCCCCTCCCACCGACGGCATCCCACTGTGGAGGCCATGGGCAGCTCCTTAAGAGGCAGACTGAGACATCCCATATTACTACAGCACACTAGATCATTCATCCACTCGGCAGTAAGTGTGTATAAGTCCTCAGTTTAACTGGTACTGGCATCCTGTTACACAATAACAATATTCAGTATGTGTTCAATACTTGTGCAATATCTGTTTTATTTGTTGTTTTTAGGGGTTGAAAGTTACAATAATAGCTTATTGCATTTGTGTGTTTACCTGCAAGCTTGTTATTGTTTTTCAACTTCCTTTTCTCCAGATAATGTGCTTCTGTAGCAAGTGAACTTCCCACTACAGATCAATAAAGTCTCTCTCTCTCTCTCTCTCTCTCTCTCTCTCTCTCTCTCTCTCTCTCTCTCTCTCTCTCTCTCTCGCTGTATATATATATATATATATATATATATATATATATATATATATATATATATATATATATATATATATGAAAAAAGTTAGAAGCAATAACCAAAGATAAGAAATGTCTGCACATGGATCAATGCCAGTACTAGTTTATAAAAATGTTCTTGTTTTTGTAGCTACAATGATGTAACAGCATGAGACATGTGTATTTTGATCCACAGTGTTAGAAAGTAAAAGGCTTGGACAGAGTTCCTGAGGCTTAAAAGGGGTAGAGACTTGGTTCATAGGTGACACATTAAAGGACTTAAGGCAACGTGTGCTTCTCCTACAAAGCTTTCTTTTATTCAGATTCTAGACAGTTTTGAAGCAAGGTGCAGTCAACCTGACAACACTTTTTTGCTTGGGGGTTACACACGGGTGAAGGGTCCGTCTGCAGCTGGCGCAGTCCATTGGGGCCCGCGGGCCAGAGAGAGAGAGAGAGAGAGAGAGAGAGAGAGAGAGAGAGAGAGAGAGAGAGAGAGAGAGAGAGAGAGAGAGAGAGAGAGAGAGAGAGAGAGAGAGAGAGAGAGAGAGAGAGAGAGAGAGAGAGAGAGAATTGTTTAAGTTGTAGAAGTATTTACATACATTTAATAGTGTAATTTCCCATTTAGATCGAAACAAATTCAAATATGCTTGTATGATGGATTTCTGGTGAAAACAGGGTCGAGGCTGAAGTTTGAAGTCAGTCCTATCTCTCCCTGTTGCTTCAGCTGAATGAAGCTTCTCAAACTGAGGCTCTTCGATGGCACAAGATCACTAGAGTGGCCTGGATCATAAGCTCAGCTCAACTCAAATGTAGCACAGCATCAGATGACCCCATTGATGACTTTGCGTCCAGAAAATGTGTGAAGCCTTCATCTGGTGTTAAGAGAGGTTATGATCTGTGCCTACCAAGTTGTACACCTAATTGCACCTCATGAAAGTCATTTTGTAATGACAATTCAATTCCCTGCTAAGATGCACTAGAAATCCCATCTTCTTCACTAATGCTGCAGAACCTTGAAGCTCCCAGGCCTCTGGTAGAGGACCTGAGACCACCCGTGGAGGGTGAGATGGGAATTTCAACCTATATAATCAATATAAGACAGAGGTGAAATTGTTATCTGGGCTGTTGTAAAATGTTGTCTCCAGTCCACATCCATTCAGAATTATCCTCTCTTGTGTCTCATGATCAGCAGAAGATGTGATGTTTATGTCCACAAGGTTTTTCTACATATATTTAAAGGGAGGTAGATGTTGTCCAGTAGTCAGAAGGTTGCAGGTTCAATCCTGGCTTCGACCAAAGAATGCTGCTGTTGTGTCCTTGGGCATGACACGTAACCAGCCACCTGCTGGCAGTGGTGGGCAGTCAGGGCCAGCAAAGCCTTCTCTGCTGGCCTAAAAGTACTCAAAAGCATAAATGTCTTTTTTTTTCCTTTGGTAAATATTTTTAAATAAAAAAAATGTTTACTTGTCTATTTTCTTTATATCCTATTATACCCACTTGGCCGCACTGCTTCCAGTGTTAAAATACCAAGGTTGGGTGTTATCCAATCAGATTTAAGCTAGCTTGTGTTTTCAGGCAGATTAAGTCTGCCCAGGCCTTCAGAATCAATCGAGAAGCCCACTGTCCGCTGTAAGTGAACAGAGACGATATAGTTGTGATAGCCAATCAGCTCACGAGTCAGCGTGGCTCAGGCCAGCTAGCTGGCCTCACGCAAAAGTTGACATGAAGGCATCCTGTGATTGGATAAGCAGTAGTTAGAACTTTTCTAGCAGCATTAAGCAAAATATCAAAACTAAATACGGAGATTTGTATCTATAGGCAGCTATCGGTGTGTTTTTGAACACATGATGGCTGAAAGAGACAGACTTGGTTGCAGATTAACTTGCCACACCATTTTCAAGACGGACCTTTCAAGAAAAAAAGGATCTTGTGAGAACAGGTCGTCTGACTCCAACACTAGCTGGCTTGTCCCAGCAGGAGAAAGGGGTTTGTTCGTCATTTTCAGGCAAGCAACTATGAACGGTACCCATGGCAAACAGCTTCAGAGAACCGCTGCAGGTTATTCAGCTGGGAATGCCTGTTGCTCGCATCAGATGGATTTGGTAGCATTAAAGCGCGTTAAAACGTACGCCAGAAACACGACCGGGCAGACACGTCTTTCAGCGTTAGCCTCCATGTCCATAGAAAAGGACCTACTCATGGACCTGAAGTGCACAGATAAACTGTACAGAGCCATTGAGGTTTTCCTCAGGAAAGAAAGAAGGATGGATTTTATTTTCTAATGAGCAGAAGAGGAGGAGATCCATGCTGAACAATTATGTTGGTGAGTAGAAACATTTTATTTGTATTTTTTAATGTTTTGCCATTTTATTTTGTTAATAATCAATAAATGGTAACGAAATAAAATGTCTAACTGAAATTTTTCTGTGTTCTGTTTCTATGCAATTTATATTGTGTATGACGTGGTGTAAGCTGCTGCGCCAACATTGTTTTGCGGTGCCATTTTCTCCAAAACAATTGCAAATAATGTGTTTGCTTTACTTATTTATTTTATTGTCTCATCTCTTAAACCCGTCTTTCATTTTTGAGATTCGACAGTATCTGTGGTCTTAGTTTCCTACTCTCAATTGGGAATGCGAGTTTGATTTTAAAGGCTTCGGAAATTACTTGTCTTGACCAGCCACTGGTGTGTGTGTGTGTGTGTGTGTGTGTGTGTGTGTGTGTGTGTGTGTGTGTGTGTGTGTGTGTGTGTGTGGTTTCTTCAGCTGTGATGTCCTATTGATGGTATTTTAAGGTGTATTAAATTAGATTGGACTGAATAGGAAATCACTGAAGGCCCAGGGGTGGAACGCACCGCCCGCCACTGCCTGCTGGTGATGGTCGGAGGGACCGGTGTTGCCAGTGTTCGGCTGCCTCGTCTTCAGTGCACCCCAGGACAGCTGTGGATACAATGTAGCTCATCACCACCAGCGTGTGAATGGGTGAATGACTGATTGTGTTGTGAAGCTCCTTAGGGGTTTGCAGGACCCTAAGAAAACACTATACAAATACAGACTATTTCTTTTTTTCAACAACACACTCCTTATTTTGGTTTTTGTTTATTTTCATGTGCTCCCTGCCGATAAAGAGGTCTTTGACAATCATTTTAACATAGTTGAGGTGATCACAAATAGAAAACAGTGTTTCAAGCTTAAATTTTCTATGTAACTTCATCAAAATGACTTAAAACCAGATTAGAAATAATTTAGTTGATAAAGAAAATCAGGCAGGTTTATTTGCTTTGGTTCATAAACTCTCTCCTAAACTATAATAGGTTTTCTTTGTGCTGCAGGCATATTCGCTGATCATTAGTCCTACCATCTGTGTGTCAAAGGGTGGCAGGCAAACTCCCTCTGTGATGTTCCTGCCTCAAGCCTTCTCCTCCTGCAGAGCAGCTCATTTTTTGGGCTGAAGGAATTAGGATCGTTTCATTTTGAAATCATAAAGTCAAAAAGTTAAATGACTTTCAGTGAAAACCTGTTCAAGATTTTTGTATGCCAGTGGACAAAATACAAAATGTTCAACCCAGAAACAAGTTCCTCCCTTTCTGTATTTTCATGACAAAATAATAGTTAAAGGTCAGTACTACTGTACGTTCCACTTAAATTATTGCAAAATGAATGTGATAACACCATAATTTCACTGGCAGGTGCATTTGAACAGTGAGACCAAAAATGCATTTAAAATGTATTAATTTGCCATCTCATGAAAGAAAAGAGTATTTGATCCATTTGCTAAACATGCTTTAGTACTTGGTGGAAAAAGTTGGTTGTGTCGTGTGCCGGGGTGAGTACTCCTCTCATTGTTTCCATCTTTGATCTGCTGTGATTCAGGAGAGGGAGGATCCAGCTGCAGCTCATTGACAATCAGCGGGTCCAGCTATAAGAGGAGGAGGAGAACACAACGTTGGTTACGTATTGTAACCCCAGATTCTATGAGTCTAGTCGCAGCCCTTAAGCTAGCTGCTATTGGAAGGATGATCTCAGCATCAGCCAATCATGAAGAGCTTAAATGTACGCCCACCAATGGTGGGCACCCCTGTGGGTATGTAAGTGGAGCGACTCCACTGTTTGCCTCCGATGGCTCTTGGTCCTAACAGAACCAGTGGGGCCAGTGGCTTAAGGGCTGCGACTAGACTCATAGAATCTGGGGTTACAATACGTAACCAACATTCTATTTTGTCTAGTCTTAGCCCTTAAGCTAGCTGCTATTGGAATAATGCGCAGCTGGGTGGGTTTACACCACACTGGTTAGCTCAACCAAATGGACACACCCAACATGTCTCCTTTTAACAAGGGTCGCTCAGCCTCAGCCCAGGGCTTAAAAGGCTGAGGCAGCCAGAGAGAAGAGTGGGGCCCCCCCTAAAAATATCATCCCCAAGAGGATGAAATTCACTCAGGTAGGGCTGATGTGGTGCCATAATGCTTTCACTCAGCCTGCTGAGGTCCAGGCACTGAATGAGTGATGGATCCTGAAGACACATCTCGTAAATAATAACGAGTAAAGGAACAGGGTGAAGCCCATGAAGCAGCCTGACAAATGTCTTCCATCGACACACCACTGTGGAGCGCCATAGAAGAGGAAATCCCTCTGGCTGAGTGAGCCCTGAGTGTCTCAGGAGGATCCCGCCCTGATGATGTGAAAGCGAGTGAAATGGCGTCACACAGCCAGCATGAAAGACGCTGGGTCGACAGCGCTTGCCCAAGGGAAGAGTCTCTGTAGTGCACAAACAGGCTTTATGAGCGGCGAATCCCTGAAGTGCGTGACACATATCATGTGAGCGCGCGCACCGGGCAGAGAAGGTGGGAAGCCGCCTCCTCACAATTATGGGGAGGAGGAAAAAGTCCAGCCAATGAAATTGACCTGGTTTTGAAGGAAGTATTAATGTTTTTGGGCACAAAGGCTGGGCTGGGGCATAAAACAGCAGACCCGCCATCTTCCCGGATCCTGAGGCATGCGGGAGCCACTGAGAGGGCGGTTAGGTCGCTCACTTTCTTGACTGATGCCAGCGCCAGCAGCAAGGCAGCTTTGAGTGTACAGGAACTTGAGTGAGACCTGGTCCAAGAGCTCAAATGGGGCTTCAGATAAGCCGCGTAAAACTACCATTAGGTCCCACTGGAGAAATAGCGGGCGGAACACAGGTCTGTTCCTTCTGACACCTTTTATAAAACGTTTTGTGAGGGGATGATTGAAAACAGATCTATCTCCAAAACCCTGGTGACAGCTGCAGCATATGTTTTAATAGTGCTGAATGCGAGGCCCCTGTCCATTAGTGTCTGCAGAAATGATAGGACATCCGCCAGCTGCCAGGAGAGCGCTTGAACATTCTGCTCTGTGCTCCATTTCTGGAAAGCTGCCCATTTAGCAGCATAAAATGTGACGTAGAAGGCGCCCGCGCACTCTGAATCGTGGCGACCACATCATGCGGCAGCGTGACCGCTCAGCGGCCAGACCCACAGCCGTTGGCCTATTTCTGGAGGATGTTTGATTATCCCATCCGCCTGGAGAAGGGTGTCTGCCCTCCACGGGAGCCTCCACGGGAGCCTCCATGGGGAGCCGGACACTAGCGCTTGCAGGTCTGGAAACCATGACGCGGACAAGCGAATGGGAGACACCAGAATTACCGAGAGCTGTTCCAACCGAACTCGGTCCAGTAGACAGGGAATCAGTGGGACTGGTGGAAACGCATACAGGAGCGTCTGAGGCCAGGGCTGGTGTGAGAAGGCGTCCGCTCCGAATGGGGGATGGTCCCGGGGACTCAGGGAAAACCACAGGCGACACTGAGCATTTTCGCGAGCTGCGAACAGATCCACAGAGGGTTCCCCGAACCTGATCCATATCTGTGATATCAGTGTGGGATGCAGACGCCAGTCGGAGTCGCGGGGTCCCTCTCTCGACAGGATGTCTGCTGCTACATTCAGGACCCCCGGAATGTAGGTGGCTTTGATGGACAGCAGGTGGACATGTGCCCAACACAGTAAATCTGTGGCGACGCGCAATAGTGGGAGTGATCGAACTCCCCCTTGGCGATTTATGTAGGCTGCCGCCACCTGGTTGTCTGTGTAAACTTCAACATGACGGCCCTCGAGAAGGGCAGCGAAGTGTCTGATCACATTCCTCACTGTCATCAGCTCCAACACATTTATGTGCTTGTGCGTGTGGGAGGGCCAGCGATCTGCCACCGTATGGGACAAGCATGTGCCCCCCCATCCCAACAGTGATGCATCCGTAAACACAGATACGTGTGACGTAGGACGTCCGATGGGGACCCCGTGTGAGAGGATGCAGGGATTCCCCCAGTGAGCGAGGTCCCCGCCCACTGAAGGGGGACCTTCAAGGTCTGTTCCGGAGGCAGATGAACCAACGCTGTAGGCGTCTCGTGTGCAGTAAACCTAACAGCACCACAGCGTGGGCTGCAGCCATCATGCCCAGAAGTTTCATAACTAACAGGGCTCTCACAAACTTGCAGGGTTGCACGCGGGAGATCACCGTAGTGAGATCTGCCGCTCTCGCCGGAGACAAACGTGCTCTCATTAGGGAGGCGTTCAGCTCCACCCCGAGAAACACAATCGACTGGGATGGAAGGATGGAGCTCTTTTCCCAGTTTATGGAAAACCCCAGGGTTGACAGATGCTCTATTAACTTCCTGGTTTGCTCTGACACCTCACCCTTGGACCGGGCGCATAGGAGCAGATCGTCCAGGTAAAATAAAAGCCTCATTCCTGCCGTGCGCAATGGCTGCAGAGCTGTCTCCAGACATTTGGAGAAGGTGCGCGGGGCTAGCGAGTAGCCGAAAGGGAGACGATTGAACTGGTATTGAACTCCCTTGAATGAAAAGCGCAGGAACTTTCGGTGTTTGGGAATTACTGGGATGTGGAAGTATGCGTCTTTCAGGTCTATTGACGTGAACCAGTCCCCGGAGCGCACGTATTCTAGGACTTGCGTCATTGTTAACATGCGGAAATGCATCACTGCTATGGAGCAGTTGAACAGGGTAAGGTCGAGAATTGGTCTCATTCCTGCCGACTTCTTCGGTACTACGAAGTAGCGGGAGTAGAAGCCTGAGAGCTCTTGTCCGCGAGGGACTTGGGAAATGGCGTCCTTGGACAGAAGTTCCCGCAGCTCCAGCTCCAGGGCCTGAGAATGTTCCTGTGACGTAAATGTCGTCTCCACGATACCGTTGAAGGGCGGAGAAGCGCACTGAAAATGGAGTGTGTGACCGTAATGAATGTCTCCGATATTCATTTGCTCATGAGACAAAGGTGGTGCCATTCTTGGGTGTGTTCCGTCAGCGGACGCGTGTTCGAGGTCACGTGAACGACGTCTGAGGACTGGGTTCGCGCCCTTACCGCCGTTGCTCACACCAGAGAACTGGGAGCGACCCATGGAGGGCTGCGCTCGAAAGGGAGAGTGTGAAACAGCTGGAAGAGGCTGATCCGCACCGCGGAGCGTGGAGTCCAAAGTTAAAGGACGAGTGGGAGCCGGGCCCGTGCACGGGAACGACAAAGTTCCAGCGGATGGAGCCACGCACTGTGTCGCCGCGCGTGGTTGCGACAGCGCCATGACATCCCGTCCCACCCAACGTTGTGGGGGAAGCAGAATGTGTTGGGCCTGGCTGGAAGCTAGGGCCGGTGCGCAATTGAGCGCACCCGTACAGCTGGCCGTGTAATATGACTGACTGCGGGAACATGCAGATGTGTCGCAGTGCTTGGTGTGGGGAACATGTGTGAGGATTCGGCAGAGGATTCTGCAGAGGACTGTAGGATTGTGCTCTCTATGTGACGTTTTTTGGGTTTTATTTCAAAACCAAAATCATTCACAGAGTTATTACAGTC